>NC_045958.1:105592112-105892112 GCF_010909765.2 Amblyraja radiata | reverse complement strand
GAGTTTAGAAGGATGAGGGGATATCTTATAGAAACATATAACATTATAAAAGGACTGCACAAGCTAGATGCAGGAAAAACGTTCCCAATGTTGGGCGAGTCCAGAACCAGGGGCCACAGTCTTAGAATAAAGGGGAGGCCATTTAAGACTGAGGTGAGAAAAACCGTTTTCACCCAGAGAGTTGTGAATTTGTGGAATTCCCTGCCACAGAGGGCAGTGGAGGCCAAATCACTGGATGGATTTAAGAGAGTTAGATAGAGCTCTAGGGACTAGTGGAATCAAGGGATATGGGGAGAAGGCAGGCACGGGTTATTGATTGGGGACGATCAGCCACGATCATAATGAATGGCGGTGCTGGCTCGAAGGGCCGAATGGCCTCCTCCTGCACCATTTTTCTATGTTTCTATGCAGAACTGTAAATAACGTCCCAAGTTTACAAATACAACATGTAAAAGCCGCTTAGAGAGGTATGTGTAGGAAGGAACTGCAGATGCTGGTTTAAACTGAAGATAGACACAGAAAGCTGGACTAACTCAGCGGGTCAGGCAGCAAGCATCTCTGGAGAAAGCGAATAGGTGATGTTTTGGGTCAACATCTTCAGACTGAGAGTCAGGGGAGAGGGAAATGAGAGATATAGACGGTGATGTAGCGAGATATAGAACAAACTAGACTAAGTGGGACTTGTTGGGTCCCGTTCCCCCAACGCAATATTCCACCACTAACCCATAGCCTCCAACTTCCGCCCCCACTTGCCCTCCCTCACCCCCACTTGCCCTTCCCCCGCTCCCACTTACCCCCTTCCCCCACCCTTCCCTCCCCCATCTCCCCCCCCCTCGCTCCTCCTCCCCTCTCCCAATTCCTCCCTCACTTCTCCTCTCCCTCCCTCTCCTGCCCCTAACCACAGTCACTCCCTGCCTCCATCCATAAAAAGCAGCATCTGCACTTCCTTCCTCCACAGGTCATTCATTGTTAGCTGTCGTTTAGATCCTTTTGTCTTGACGATTGGACCAGTTTGCATCGTGTGTGAGAGATACTCAAACTCCGCGCAAACTGCCCAGCCACCCTGACACCCGACTCTTCCTCCCTCCCTCTGGCTCAGCCACAGCTCGGCCCGTCCCCGTCCTGCCCACCAGCCTACCTGCCTGCCTGCTCGCTGCTGCCGCTGGGCCGCGGAGGAGGAGGGGGGGGTGGAATGGAGTCGGTGTTCGTCACGTTGGGCACCACGAGTTTCGACGAGCTGGTGGAGACGATCTCCTCCGAGAGGGCCGTGAGGGTGAGTTAACGCAGTGGTGGCGGCGGAGGAGGAGGAGACGGATGGTCGCAGCCATTCACCCGGCGGGACGGGTAGACGAGACCGCCGTTGCCGCAGAGGGCGGGTAGGGGAGAGGGGTGAGGGAGAGAGAGACGAAATCATGGCCTCTACAGAAACCCCCCCAGGTTACTGTGAGGAGGGGAGGGAGGCAGGAGAGGGAGCAGTGCAGGAAGTGGCGTCGCCACCCCGGTTGAGTGACAGGAGCGGAGACCAATCTGCCTGGCGCTGACTGACCAATCTGCACATGCGCGTTTTTTTACGATTTTTAAACCTTAACAACTTTTGCGATATACCATCGATCGGAACAAAACCTCTTGCACTTGCAGCACAGGGGAAATGGGAGTAAGGTGGCGATAAAAGGTAGCGCTATCGGGTACCATTTCTGGCACAATGTAAAAAAAAAGAGAGAGAGGAAGATAAAGAGAAAAAGAGAGACCGACGGAAGCGAGAGAGGATAGAGAGAGATCAGAGAGAGAGAGAGACTAGAGACGGAGAATAGCTCTCGTTCTCGCTCTCGCTCCTCGTCGCTCTCTCCGCGCGCGCGCGCTATCTAGCATCTCTCGCAGCGACCTCTATCGCTCGAGCGCTCTCGCTCTCGCGCTGCGACTACTCGATTACCTCGTCGGGGATAGCTCTTACCATCCCATCTGCAATATAAAAAGGTTCATGGGTAGGAACGCTTTTAAGGGATATGGGCTACACAGAAGCAAATGGAAATAGCTCAGATAGATAACTCATGGATGAGTTGTGCCTGTTTCTGTGCTGCCTAACAATAGGGCTTTAAGATAACAATATTGTATCTCTGTAACGATCCTAAGTTAGCAATTACTTATAATAATAAATAATGGATGGGATTTATATAGCGCCTTTCTAGAATACTCAAGGCTGAGGTAATCAGTTAAATTAATTTAATAAATATATGCATCTCAATAATGTAACCCATTATCTGAAGAAGGGTCTCGACCCACAATGTCACCCATTCCTTCTCTCCAGAGATGCTGTCCCGCTGAGTTACTCCAGCATTTTGTGTCTCCCTTCGGTGTAAATCAGCATCTGCAGTTCCTTCCTACACATTTTAGTACACAAATTCTTATTCGTTACTGGTAATTGAAGCTACATGCCAATAAAGCTGTGCTTCCTAGTCTACCCGCATGTTTGACACATATCATCTGGAATCATCGAATAGCAAGGCTTAGATACAGTTGACCATTGTACAAATTCATTGAACTGGCTGGTATATAGCCAAGATTCCATCTATAAGGTGCTTTCAGCTAATTACTGATAGCTTGCCGGTTACCATTAACCCAGCATCCCAAGCTATGAACAATCTAAATCAGCCTCTTCTCAGCTATCACCAACTGTTCATTTAGCACAAAGCAGACCAACTTCAACTGCACATTATTTGTCCTCACTTTCCAGATGGAAGAAAATACTAATTGTGCTCTTGCCTTCATTTGCTTTTCATGCATAGTCTTTTTGTGCGGGGATCGCTGGTCGGCGCGGACTCGGTGGGTCACAGGCAATCACATGCTTTAGCGGAAGGTAGAAAGGATAAGCAAATTAACAGAATGTCCAGCCAAGTTGAGTTTATTGCCGTGTGAACAAGTATGTGGAGAGATTGGTGTGGCGATAGTGGTGAGGTTGGTGCGGCGGCCAATGATGGCGCCAACCGGCCGACGGACGAGGATGGACCACACGCCGCTGCCGAGGGAAGGAACAAAGGAGAACACGGCGTGGGGGAGGAGGAAGAGCAATGGGGACCCCGCGTGGTGGGACTGTCGTGAGGGAGAGGGGAGGAGGGGTGAACAAAGGGGGAACCTGGCGCAGGGATAATTTGTAACTTTGTAAGTCCTCTTTATGGGCGACTATTTGCATACCTTGGGTGTGCAAGCAAAGAATTTCACTGTGACTTGTTACATGTGACAATAAAGTATTCAATTCAATTCAATTCAATTCAAGTATGGTGGGGTGCAGGTACAATGAAAATCTTGCTGGCAGCAGCATCACAGGCACAAAGACAGACAACGAAACAGTAAATTATACATAAATCACACGTAAGTTCTGAAAGACAGTGAAAAGTTTAGTTTAGCCTAGTTAGTTTAGAGAAACAGCGTGAAACAGTCCCTTCGGCCCACTGAGTCCACACCGACCAGCAATCCCCGCACATTGACTCTACCCTACACACACACTAGGGACAATTTTACATTTTACACTGACACCAAGCCAATTAGCCTACAAACCTGTACGTCTTTGGAGAAAAGAAAAAAGGCTGCATGAAAAGCAAATGAATGCAAGAGCACAATTAGAAAAACAAATGCATGGTGAAGCAAACGGTGATGGCAAGTGTTCCACAGTGTAGCCGTGTAAACAAGTCCTACATCACTAAAGGTATCCCAGCCGGCAAAGAATCAATGCTCAATTCTTAAACACATCATTCTCTCGTGCAAACCATAACCACAAAACATGTATTATTTTGCCAATGACGTTTAAAAAAAACAACTTTAAACAATAAACGCACCTGCGGCAGAAGATTTTTGTGTTAAGGTGAAGAGAGTCAGGATGAGTAAACTAATCACAGGCATTGCAGAGGAAAGGCTCAACCTGGTGAAGTGCGGAATTGTTTTGTAAGATTCCATCCCATTCCTCCCTCATCCAAATCTTCTGTCTCATCTGCTCCCAACCTTTATGCAAACCTGATATCCGTGTGACACAACAGGTGAATGGGGCGTGTTTCGACAGCAGTAAGTAAATAGCTAACTTGGAGCAATGCTTAAGATGACAAGTGTCTAAACAGCATATTTAACATTTCACATTAACATAAGCTCCTTGTACTTGTGCGTACGTCTTTACCTTTTAATTGAGCTGCTCTGCACTGGCATTTATATAGAACCTCCTTCAATGTTCCAAAGTACTTTACAGCCAATGGAGTTCTCTTTGAAATGTATTCACAAGTTTCAAGGCGCCCAGGCCGAATTGGGGGCAGTGAAATTCTATGGAAAGCCTGATAACTACCCGGATTTTAGGAAAGCCCGATTAGGGATACATATTGCCCAGTTCATACAGCATGGCAAAATTCTGGAAATACTCAACAGATCAAATAACATCTCCACAATGAGAAAGATTTAGTGTTGCAAGTTGAAGATTGTTCATCAGAATTCTTTGCACGGAAAACAAAATGTTGCTATTTTAATTTCACATAGTGCTGACCCCCATCAAATTTCATCCTCTGAGCAAGTAACGTTCTGGAGAATTTCCAAAGCTTCCCTGCCAAATTATTTTTTTTTAACTTTTCAATTGAAAACCTTGACTCTTCTTCAGAAATAGCTCCACGGCACTACAGGAATGCAGTGAGTTGACATTTTTCGCTCCAATCCAGTGCCCGAGAATGCTTAGTTGGTATAAAATGAATCAATCGACAATGCTCATAACAAGCATCCAGCAAACTCAAACTCTGCAACCAATAATCACTGCAATCAGCCTCCAGCCAAGTATCGTGAGCAATTTTGGGCCCCGTATCTGAGGAAAGATGTGCTGGCATTGGAGAGATTCCAGAGGTGGTTCACGAGAATGATCCCAGGAATGAGTTTGACAGCGCTGGGCCTGAACTCGTTGAAGTTTAGAAGGACCTAATTGAAACTCACCAAATAGTGAAAGGCCTGGATAGAGTGGATGTGGAGAGGATGTTTTCACTAGTCTCAGACCAGAGGTCTTAACCTCAGAATTAAAGGACGTTCCTTTAGGAAGGAGATGAGGAGGAATTTCTTTAGTCAGAGGATGGTGAATCTGGAATTCATTGCTACAGAAGGCTGGGGAGGCCATCAATGGATATTTTTAAGGCAGAGAGTCTGAAGAAAGATCTCGACCTGAAACACCCCACAATCCTTCTCTCAAGAGTTGCTGCCTGACCCACTGAGTTACTCCAGCATTTTGTGTCTATCTTCGGTGTAAACCAGCATCTGCAGTTCCTTCCTACACATTTCGTCTGTCCCACTGTGAATTTTTCTGTGCCAATGTTTTTATACAGCCGGAGCGAGTCAAGTGAAAGCTCAGCTCTTCCATGTCCTCAATAGTCACTATGGAAACCTTGTGGAGGTCATATATCCCTATCCTCCGAACGTCGACATTTCATAATACATTTCACGAACTAAAATTTGCCATGCTAGGCTTCCAAATAATTTCTTCCAGTGGGATCCTCGACTTCATAGGTTCATGTGATAGGAGCAGAATTAGGCCATTCAGCCCATCAAGTCTACTCCGGCATTCAATCATGGCTGGTCTATCTCTCCCTCGTAACACTATTCTCCTCCCCATAACCCCTGACACCCGTACTAATCAATAATCTATCTATCTCTGTCTTTAAATTATCCATTGACTTGGCCTCCACAGCCTGTGGCCACGAATTCCACAGATTCACCACCCTCTGACTAAAGAAATTCCCCGGTCGCTCAGCACTTCAACTCCCCCTCCCATTCCGAATCCGACCTTTCTGTCCTGGGCCTCCTCCATGGCCAGAGTAAGCACCACTGTAAATTGGAGGAGCAGCACCTCATATTTTGCTTGGGCAGTTTACACCCCAGCGGTATGAACATTGACCTCTAATTTCAGGTAGTCCTTGCTTTCTCCTTCAGTTCTCAGCTCTCCCTCAGCCCATTGTTGCCGCATCTTCCTTCCTTTCTTCTTCCCACCCCCCAACCCCCCCCCCCCCCTCACACCAGTCTCAAGAAGGGTCTCGACCCGAAATGTTGGCTATTTCCATCCCTCCATAGATGCTGCCTCACCCGCTGAGTTTCTCCAGCATTTTTGTCTACCTTTGATTTTCCAGCATATGCAGTTCCTTCTTAAACAAAGAAATTCCTCCTCGTTTCCTTCCTAAAGAAACATCCTTTAATTCTGAAGCTATGATCTCTGGTCCTAGACTCTCCCACTTCCTGACCAAAAGGCCACAATCAATGAGGATAGGTAACAAATCATCCTCTATGATCAACGCTGGTGCCCCGCAAGGATACGTCCTCAACCCCTCTTCTTTACTCCTTGTACACCCACGACTGTGCAACCAAATTCAAATCCAACTAAATTTACAAATTCGCAGACAACGCCACCATTGTGTGCCGGATATCAAATAAAGATGAGACAGAGTACAGGAAGGAGATTGAGAACCTTGTGTGCTGGTGTCAAGACAACAACCTTCTCTCAAGGTCAACAAGACAAAGGAGATAGTGATGGGCTTCAGGAAGTGAAGCGGTTCACATTGCCCAGTTTGCATTGATGACGCCAAAGTAGAGATGATTGAAAACTCCTAGGAGTGAATCTCACCAACAACTGGTCCTGGACAACCCATATTGAAGCAACGACCAAGAAAGCACAACAATGCCTCTACTTCCTTAGAAGGCTTAGGAAGTTCAGCATGTCCCCAACAACTCTCACCAGCTTATATAGATATGCCATAGAAAGCATTTTATCAGGATGCTTCACCACATGGTTTGGGAACAGCTCCATCCAAGACCACTTGAAATTACAGTGAAATGTGGACGCAGCCCAGACCATCACACAAATCAACCTCCCTTCCATTGACTCCACCTACACCTCATGCTGCCTCGGCAAGACCAGCAGTATCATCAAGGACGGGTCATTCCCTCTCCCCATCAGGCAAGAGGTACAGAAGTGTGAAAACGCACACCTCCAGATTCAGGGACCGTTTCTTCCCAGTTGATATCAGGCAACTGAATTATCATGCCACCGACTAGAGAGCAGTCCTGACCTCCCATCCACCTCATTGGAGACCCTCGGATTATGTTAATTGGACTTTACCTTGCACTGAATGTAATTCCCTTTATCCTCTATCTGTACACTGTGGATGGCTTGACTGTAAACACGTATAGCCTTTCTACTGACCGGATAGCACGCAACAAAAAAGCTTTTCACTGCACCCTGGTGCACGTAACAGTAAACTAAAAAAGGTGAATCTTTTTCCCTGGGTGGAAATGTCAAAGACTAGAGGGCATAGCTTTAAGGTGAGAGGAGCAAAGTGTAAGAAAGATATGCAGGATAAGTTTAATGATGGGTGCCTGGGACACACTGCCAGGGGTGATGGTGGATGCAGATACAATGTTGGCGTTAAAGAGACTTTTAAATATCTACATGAATATACATGGGATTGAGGGATATAGACCATGTGCAGCCAGAGGAGATTAGTTTAACCCGTTGCCATGTGCGGGCGGCACAGATATTGCGGGCCAGAGATCCCGTTCGTGTGCTGCGCTGTTCCAAGTGTAGGAAGGAACTGCTGATGTTGGTTTTCACCGAGGATAGACACAAAATGATGGAGCAACTCAGCGGGGACAGGCAGCATCCCTGGAGAGAAGGAATGGTCTGAAGAAGGGTCTCGACCCGAAACTTCACCCATTCTGCCTCTCCAGAGATGCTGCCTGTCCCGCTGAGTTACTCCAACATTTTGTGTCTACCTTCTGTACTGTTTGATGTCCTTTTGCAAATATACTTTGATTTTTAAAGTTAGGCCGAAGATATCTCCATGACAACAAACTCATTTGCGCTCACTCAGTACTAAACGCGCTGACAAGGGAGGTGCCATTGTAGTCTGTCAGGCTGGCCTCTACCATGCTGAGGCTAGGTGCCAGCTCTCGGACACCTACCTCCTCAACTGAAGCAGTTATGTGCTTAACCACAAACTTACGATGTCCCACCAACAAAGCTCCCAGTCTTTAGCCCACTGAATGCACTTCTGAAGCAGTGAACAGGGTGGCACGGTGGCGCAGCGGTAGAGTTGCTACCTTACAGTGCTTGCCGCACGAGAGACCCGGGTTCGATCCCGACTACGGGTTCTGTCGGTAGGGAGTTTGTACGTTCTCCCTGTGACCTGTGTGGGTTTTCTCCGAGATCTTCGGTTTCTTCCCACACTCCAAAGACGTACGGGTTTGTAGATGAATTATTCAAGAAGAAACTGCAGATGCTGGAAAATCGAAGGTAAACAAAAATGCTGGAGAAACTCAGCGGGTGCGGCAGCATCTATGGAGCAAAGGAAATAGGCAACGTTTCGGGCCGAAACCCTTCTTCAATCTGAAGATAGGTTTCGGCAAGAAACATTGCCCATTTCCTTCGCTCCATAGATGCTGCCGCACCCGCTGAGTTTCTCCAGCATTTTTATCTACCTTGTAGATAAATTAGCTTGGTGTATGCGTAAATTGTCCCTAGTGTGTGTAGGGTAGTGGTAATGTGTGGGGGATTGCTGGTCAGCGCGTTTCCTCGCTGTATCTCTAAACTAAACTAAACTATTAATGCTCTAGAATGATGATCAGCTCTGTTCAAGCTGTTCCGGTGCAAAAAAAACACGGTTGCTCAATCCAGCTAAGACTTCTACCCACTGCATGAATCAAGGGAAGTGTAGATCAATATGAAGTAGAGGATCAGGCACGTTTAGTTTAGTTTAGTTTAGTTTAGTTTAGTTTAGTTTAGTTTAGTTTAGTTTAGTTCAGAGATACAGCGAGGAAAGAGGCCCTTCGGCCCTTCGGCCCACCGAGTCCGTGCCGACGAGCGATCCCCGCACACTAACACTATCCTAAACACACTCGGGACAATTTACATTTTATACCAAGCCAATTAACCTACACACCAGTACGTCTTTGGAGTGTGGGAGGAAACCGAAGATCTCGGGGAAAACCCACACAGGTCGCGGGGAGAACGTGCAAACTCCGTACAGACAGCACCCATAGTCAGCATGGAACCCGGGTCTCTGGTGCTGAAAGGCAGCAACTCTACCGCTGCGCTATCGTGCCAATTATTTCTGAATGTTGAGCGTGCCATGCAGGTTGCTCCTGACATATTCCTCCACCAACTTGTGAAAGGCTCTTAAAGAAATACCAGCCGCGTGGGTGAAGCCCACATTAATATTCATGTAGTCATGCAGCACAGAAACAGGCCCTTTGGCCCAACTCATCATGCCAACTAAATTGCCCTCTCTAAACTAATCCCAGTTCCCCACCTTTGTCCCAAATTCCTCTTAACCATTCCCATTCATGAACCTGTACAAATGCTTTTTTAAATGCTGTTCTAGTACCTGTCTCGAACACTTCTTCTGGCAGTTTGTTCTATACCAACTACCCTTTAGTATAGTTTTGAGATACAGTGCAGAAACAGGCCCTTCGGCCCACCGAGTCCATACCGACCAGCAATCCCCGCACACTAAAGGGCCTGTCCACTTTCACGACCTAATTCACAACCTTTTTTACTCATGGGCATTTTTTATGAGGCTAAACAAACGGCCCATCCTACTTGATGCCACAAGTACCTACGACTAGCATCACGACCTACCTACGACCTCCTACAACCTCGTGACGACCATGCTGCGAGTACGAGTCAAGGGCAAACTCGGCAGAGGTTGGGAATTAGGTTGTGAAAGTGTGACAGGCCCTTAACACTACCCTACACACACTCGAGACAATGTTACATTTATACCAAGCCAATTAACCTACAAACCTGTACGTCTTTGGAGTGTGGGAGGAAAACGGAAGATCTCGGAGAAAACCCACACAGGTCACGGGGAAAACATACAAACTCCATACAGACAGCACCCGTAGTCAGGATCGAACCAGGGTCTCTGATGCTGTAAGGCAGCAACTCTACCGCTGTGCCACCGTGACGTTCTCTGTGTGAAAAAGTTGCCCCTTGGGTTCCTATTAAATTTTTCACCTCTCACCTTAAGATCCTGTGCACGCACACTATCTATTCCCCTCTTGATTATATAAATCTATATTATCATACACCTATAATTTGTACACCTATATTTTATAGACCTATATTATCGCCCATCAGCTTTCTATGCTCCAAGGAATGAATCCTAAACTCCCAAACCTCTCCCTATAGCTCAGGTCCTCAAGTCCTGGAAACATTATTGTAAATCTTCTCTGCACTCTTTCCAGTTCCTTTCACAAAATCGTGACCAGGGACTCGCACGCCACGGACGGAGGACCTGCGTCACGGACTGGGAACCCGCCTGGAATTCCCGGCTCATCCGCCGCGTATCGAGGACCCACAGGAACCCACCTGGAGGGCCGGTAAGGAGACTGGCTGTGGGAGGCCATGCAGTAGTCTGGGGCTCGGCTGGACCGGGCGCTGCTCCAAGAGGCCGAGCACGTGGACCGCACGCAGCCTACAGCGGTGGAGCAGCGGCGGAGGACACCACGGCAACGCTTGGCCAGGCCCACCCTGCAACATCGCCATGGCAACGGGCCTTCATGGTCCGGTCAAGATCCCTGCACTTACAACAACTGGGACTTGAAAATGGTGCCAAACTGGCGACTGTGTACTGTCTCAGTGTATGGTACTACTGCTATACACTTGTACTGTAGCTGAGATGCTTATCTAATATGCATCTAAATGCTTATGTATAGTGATACTGGTGCTGAACTATATACAAAAAAAATATTTAACTGTCAAATAATGTACCATACCGCACCCTTGCCTACAGATTACACAATTGGGACTTTATATAAAGACTTGCAAATTTGCCACACAATACCAATTTGCGGGCAAGTGAAAGTTTCTCAGGAAGGTAGACACAAAATGTTGGAGTAACTCAGCAGGACAGGCAGCATCTCTGGAGAGAAGGAATGAGCGACATTTCTGGGTCAAGTCCCTTCTTCAGAAAGTTTCTCACGTTGCTGCCATTGAATGGGATTTGACCATTTTATGTACAAAGGTGTTTTCTATCCAGAAGGCATCAATTCATAAGGTCATGTGATAGAAGCAGAAATAGGCCATTCCGCCCATCAAGTCTACCCTGCTATTTAATCATGGCTGATCTATCGTAGACAAAAGTGCTGGGGAAACTCAGCAGGTGCAGCAGCATCTATGGAGCGAAGGAAATAGGCTGATCTATCTCTCCCTCCTAACCCCATTCTCCTGCCTTCTCCCCCGAACCCCTGACACCCACACTAATCAAGAATCTATCTATCTCTGCCTTAAATATATCCACTGACTTGGCCTCCACAGCCTTCTGTGGCAATGAATTCCACAGATTCACCACCCTCTGACTAAATAAATTCCTCTTCATCTCCTTCCTAAAGGAACGTCCTTTAATTCTGAGGCAATGACCTCTAGTCCTAGACTCTCCCACTAGTGGAAACATCCTCTCTACATCCACTCTATCCAGGCCTTTCACTATTCTGTACGTTTCAATGAGGGGCCCCCTCATCCTTCTAAACTTCAGCGGGAGGCCCAGTGCCGGCAAATACTCCAACAAACACACAATATTTTCAACTTCTCAATAAGTAACTGAAACTCAGTAGTCTGACTGTTGGCATGAAGCTAATCTTAACCTGCTAGTTGTAATCCTTTAAAGTACTTGATTCAGACAGACAGTTAGTTGGTGGAGATTAATAAGGCATGTCGGTGTGTGCAATTAAATGCCTATTCTGAAGTTAGTGTATCATGACATCCAACACAACATAATTAACCATTGCGAAGAAGTCCTCCCAATGTTCCGTGTACATTTTGTCTTTCGGTTAACCCCTCAGAACCTTCCCCTCTCTGAACAGACTGCTTCCAGACGAAGAACTCCCCGCACTCAGTTTCCATTGTTTTATTGAAACCAGAGGCTGCAGATGCTGGAATCTTGAACAAGAGCAAACTCAGAACTCAGCGGTCAGGCAGCATCTGTGGGTGGAAATGGTAAAAAAATCCGAAGAAGGGTCTCAACCCGAAACGTCGCCTGTCCATTTCCTTCCACAGATGCTGACCCAAGTTCCTCAAGCAGTTTGGTTTCTCCATTTCATGTATTTCTGCAAATGTCAAACACGATGATCAGGCAAAAGAACAAATATTTTTGTCTAGGATTGTGTAGGAAGGAACTGCAGATGTTGGCTTAAACCGAAGATAGACACAAAAGCTGGAGTAAATCAGTGGGACGGGCAGCATCTCTGGAGAGAAGGAATGGGTGACGTTTCGAGTCGAGACCCTTCAGGTTCTTTCAGAAATATTTTTGGCTGGTCTACACTTAGTTCCTTTAGGCATGCTCCTCCCAGCAACAAGAATGTAGCAAGCTGAGTGTGCACGTATCCCTCATTTCTACATTTAAGGCTAAATGCTGGAGTCTTGATAGATACCAGTGGCTAAAGAAGACACAAATATCTATCAAGGCTCCTACAATCTCTATGGTTGTAACAATATATTCTGCACTCTGCACATTTCATTGTTTGCACTCCTGATGTTCTCACGTATAGTATGATTTGCCTGGATAGCACGCAAAACAGTTTTACACTGTATACATAGAAACATAGAAAATAGGTGCAGGAGGAGGCCATTCGGCCCTTCGAGCCAGCACCGTCATTCATTGTGATCATGGCTGATCGTCCCCAATCAATAACCCGTGCCTGCCTTCTCCCCATATCCCTTGACTCCTAGAGCCCCTAGAGCTCTACATGCCCATAATAAACTAACGCCAGCATCAATCTCCTCCCTTGCAGACCCATCTTCAGACTGAGAGTCAGGAGAGAAGGAGTCTAGAGATAGGTGTGAAAAAGACAGATGAAAGGGAAATATGTTCAAGGAAAATTTAGAATGGTTCATTGTTAGCCGAGGAAAAAGGTGACAACGAGGCATGCAATCAGTAAACATTAATCAAGAAACTAGAGAAATCAATGGGTAGTAAGCTGCACAACAAGGAGTTGAATATAGGAGCAAGGAGGTCCTACTGCAGTTGTACACGGCCCTGGTGAGACCACACCTGCAGTATTGTGTGCAGTTTTGGTCTCCTAATTTGAGGAAGGACATTCTTGCTATTGAGGGAGTGCAGCATTCGTTCACGAGGTTAATTCCTGGGATGGCAGGACTATCATATGATGAAAGAATGGAGCGACTGGGCTTGTATTCACTGGAATTTAGAAGGATGAGAGGGGATCGTATGGAAACATACAAAATTATTACGGGATTAGACACGCGAGATGCAAGAATCATGTTCCCGATGTTGGGGGAGTCCAGAACCAGGAGCCACAGTTTAAGAACTTTTTGGTGCCTTCCCTCACAATGGAAGGTGTTGATTCTGCTGTGGGGGGGACATTTATGTTGAATCCTATAGTGTATTGTGTTTTTTTTTCTTTCTTATTTTATATGGATGTATTGTAATCTAATTTCTTCTCTGTAAAGCACTTTGGCTTCAATGTGATTTAATTTAAAAGTGCTATGTAAATAAAAATTACTTACTTACTTACTTACTAAGAATAAAGGGTAGGCCATTTAGAACTGAGATGAGGAAGAACTTTTTTCCCCACAGAGAGTTTGTGGAATTCTCTGCCTCAGAAGGCAGTGGAGGCCGATTCACTGGATACATTCAAAAGAGAGTTAGATAGAGCTCTGAGGGCTAGCGGAATCAAGGGGTATGGGGAGAAGGCATGGATGGGGGTAGATAAGAAATGCTGCAGAAATTCAGCGGGTGAGGTAGCATCTATGGAGAGAAAAAATAGGCGATATTTCAGGACGAGACACTTCTCCAGACGGAACAGGGTTCTGAATGTGATCAGCCATGATCACATTGAATGGCGGTGCTGGCTCGAAGGGTCGAATGGCCTACTCTTGCACCTATTGACTATGTATCTACTGTATGTATCTATATGAGGTGCTGTTTCTCCAGTTTGCGCTGCACCTCATTCTGACAATGGAGGAGGCTCAGGACAGAATGGTCTGTGTGGGAATGGGAAGGGGAGTTAAAGTGTAAAGTGTAAATAGGCGTAGGCGGACTGTGCGGAGGTATACAGTGAAATGATCTCCGAGCCTGCGCTTAGTCTCGCCACGTGGTTCACCTCTGGGTGCTCCGGTTTTCTCCCGCATCCCAAAGACGTGCAGGATTGTAGGTTGATGGACACAAAAAGCTGGAGTAACAGGAGAAAAGGAGTAGGTGACATTTGTGGGTCGAGACCCTTCGTCAGACGGTTTGAAGGTTAATTGGCTGCTGTGAATAGGGAGAGTAAGGCAAAACAAGCCGTCAAACAACAGTAATGTTAAAATGAGAATGGTTGCCAACAATCACTGTGAAGACTTTTCCATGCATGAGTTACCAGAGGGTACTAATGTAGAGGAAAAATCATCCAGATTATAGTTCAAGTAGTGAAGAAAATTGGCAAGGGATGAAAGACTCGACACAATGTTATTTTCTGAGCACAAACAGATCCAATGTATTACATAATTAAGCACAAGATACAGCAACACAATGGTTACATCTAAGGTACCAGTTCTGGGAGTTGTTGAATTATCAAATTGTTATGGCTCGAAAGGAGGCCATTTGACCTTCTAAGTTTGCGTTCATTCTTTTGTGGAACAATCCGTTGGTCACTCTCCTCTTTCCCTGCATAGAATTGTGAATTTTTCTCCCACAGTTGCCTATCCAGCTCCTTTTCATAAAAGTTCATAACTTGTCGGAGCAGAATTCGGCCATTCGGCCCATCAAGTCTACTCTGCCATTCAATCATGGCAGATCTATCTCACCCTCTCAACCCCATTCTCCTGCCTTCTCCCCATAACCGGCCAACTCCCGTAACAATAGAGCAACACCTTACTAATTCAGAACCTTGACTAGCAAGAGAAATTCTTTAGGAATTGGACCTCTGCTGTCATTGGTCGGTGGGGGCGCTGCAATGGCGGCAGCCCTGTCAGCAGCGCGTTAGTTTTTTCAACTTTTTTTTTTTTTTAAGTATGTTTTAAAGTATGTTTTTAATGGTTCTTTGTGTGTTTTGTGTGGGGGGTGGTGTGGAGGGGTGAGGGGGAAACCTCCATGGAGAAGCGACTTTTTCCAGGTCGCCTTCCCTGTGGTCTAACAGCAAGGATCGGGCGGCCTTTCCCGGAGACGCGCCCGGGGCTTCAGCGGCGGGCGCAGCGTGGACTCTCGGCGTGGAGCGGGTGAGCCCTCGCTGGAGGGGAGCGCTCCGTTTCGCTGGCCCGGGGCAGCCGGCAGCCTGAAGCCGCGGTCTGCACAGTTCCAGCTGGCGTGGCGTCTGCAGCCCGGGATCCCTCGTGGGGGACCCGGGGGAAGAAGAAGCCATCACTGCCGGCCAGCGGCCAACTTCTACCGCGGGCGCGGTGGCGACTTACCATCACCCCTGGAGGGGAGCTTCGACCACTGGCCCTGCGGTCTGCGGTGCTTCTGGCTGCGGCTCGGCGGGAACTTTAAACTTTAAATCTTCGGCCGCCGGCCTGCGGCCTACACCAACTTAAAGCTGCGGTCTCCGGTGGGGAAGAGCCGACTCTGGACTTACCTGGACTTGTACCTTGTCCTTTTACCATCTGGACGCCCGCAGCAACGGCTGCGGAGGGTTGAGGTCCCGACCACGGGGGAAAATGGAGGAGGACTGGCCAAATTGTGTGCCTTCCACCACAGTGATGAATGCTGTGGTGGATGTTTGTGTTAAATTTTTATTGTGTTTTTGTATGTGTTTATAATTGTACCGCTGCTGACATATTCATTTCACTTGCACTTATGTGCAATGTGACAAATAAACCGTATTGTATTGTATTGTATTGTATTGTATTGTATTATATTGTATCCATGGAAACTGAGTGTTAAAATGATTGAAATATTGGGTTTACAATTGATAAATGTGAAGTGGTGGTTTTTGAGAGAAATAAGGATACAATTAGTAAATGCCTAAATAGGGAGAGAAAAAAAGAGATCAAATTAGGCGGCACGATGGCGCAGCAGTAGAGCTATGACCTTACAGCGCCAGAGACACGGGTTTGATCCTAGATATGGGTGCTTGTCTGTAGGGAGTTTGTACGCTCTCCCCGTGAACTGCGTGGGTTTTCTCCGAGTTCTTCGGTGGAATAAATGTAAAACTGTCCCTAGTGTGTGTAGGGTGGTGTTAGTGTGCGGGGATCGCTGGTCGGTGTGGACACGGTGCGGTGCGGGCCTGTTTCCGCACTGTATCTCTAAACTAAAAATACTAAAATTATTGATGTAGCAAATTAGATTAACAACTCATTTAATTTCCATACCACTGATGTAATTTTGGATCGAATTAGCCAGCTTGACTTGAACCCGATGTGCCTTAATCCTCTGGATCAACCTACCAGCTTGTCAAACATCTTACGGAAATACATGTACACCAAATAAACAACATTGCCATCATATTTCTTACTTACCTCTTCAACAAATTCAAATCAAATGTGTAAGACGTGATCACCCCAACAAAACCATGCTGACTCCTCCTAATGTGTAGATAGACTCAAAATGCTGGAGTAACTCAGCAGGACAGGCAGCATCTCTGGAGAGAAGGAATAGGTGACGTCTACCTTCTGACCCTTAGGAACCTCTCCATTAACTTCCCTACCACTGACTTAACGGAACGAGCTGCCAGAGGAACTATTGAGGCAGATACCATAACAACGTTTAAAAGACACTTGGACAGGTACATGGATAGATTGGAAGGATATGGACCAAACGCAGGCAAATGGGGCCAGCTTAGTTGGGGCATCTTGATGAGCATGATTGAGTTGGGTTGAAGGGTCTGTTCCATGCTGTGTGACTATGACTCTAGATCCAGGGAAAGCTTTTCCACAAATTTCAGACATTGTCCTTGAATGGGTGTCATAAGTGCCTCTAAACATTGGTTACTTTAATAAAATTCCATAAAACATCCCTTGCACAATTAGACCGGCAACCATTAAAATCAACCTTCGATTAATTTGGCACGGTGGCGCAGCGGTACAGTTGCTGCCTTTCAGCGCGAACAACGCCGGAAACCCGGGTTTGATGCCGACTACGTGTTCTGTCAGTACGGAGTTTGTACATTCTCCACGTGACCTGTGTGGGTTTTCTACAAGATCTTCAGTTTCCTCCCACACTCCAAAGACTTGGCTTGGAATAAATGTAAAAATTGTCCCTAGTGTGTGTAGGAGAGTGTCAATGAGCGGGGATCACTGGACAGGGCGGACTCAGTGGGCCGAAGGGCCTGTTTCAATCGTGGCTGATCTATCTCTCCTTCTTCACCCCATTCTCCCGTCTTCTCCCCATAACCCCTGACACCCGTACTAAACAAGAACCTATCTCTGCTTTAAAAATATCCATTGACTGGGCTTCCACAGCCTTCTGTGGCAAAGAATTCCACAGATTCACCACCCTCTGACTGAAGAAATTCCTCCTCATCTCCTTCCTAAATAAATGTCCTTTAATTCTGAAGCTACGCACACTGGTCCTAGACTCTCCCACTAGTGAAAACATCCTCTCCGCATCCACTCTATCCAAGCCTTTCACTATTCTGTCAGTTCCGATGAGGAGTTCCTCCCCTCATCCTTCTAAACTCCAGCGAGTACAGGCCCAGTGCCGTCAAAAGCTCCGAGCAGGCAATAGCATCTCATGTTTTAATGCTCTTGCTAGCCTGGCAGTTCCCAGATCTATTGCCACAAATGGATGCAGATTCATCACCTTGCAGTGGAGGCAATGGAGACAATTTGTGTTGTGTAATTCAAGCTAAGCTGTAAACAGGATGAAGAGAGGCTAGTTTACATTTGCAAAAACTAAAAGTATAATATCAAGTTCAAGTTCACATTCATTGTCACATGCACCAATTAAGGTACAGTGATATTTGCCTTACCATGCAGCCATACAAGTAAAAAGAACGCAATACACAATAAATTTAACATAAACATCCACCACAGTGGAATCAACATTCCTCAATGTGATGGAAGGCAATAAAGTTCAGTCATCTTCCTCCTTTGTTCACCCGTGGTGGTCAGGGCCTTGAACGTTCTCTGCGGAAAGCAGAAAGGGGTGGAGATGGGAAGATGTGGCCAGTAGTGGGATCCCGTTGGAGGTGGCGAAAATGTTGAGGGATTATATGTCGTATGCGACGGCTGATGGGGTGGAAGGTGAGGACAAGGGGGACTCTGTCCTTGTTACGAATAGGGGAGGGGGAGTAAAAGCGCAGCTGCGGGATCTCGAGGAGACCCCGGTGAGAGCCTCATCTATAATGGAGGAGTGGAAGCCCCGTTCCCAAAAGAATGAGGACATCTCCGGTGCCCTTGTATGGAAAACCTCATCCTGGGTGCAGATGCGGCTTAGACGGAGGAATTGGGAGTAGAGGATGGAGTCCTTACAGGAAGCAGGGTGGGAAGAAGTGTAGGCAAGATAGCTATGGGTATGGCGCGCTGACCTTTACCGGTCTGTGGTCAGGCGACTACTCTCAGACACTTCCTCCTACTTATCCCTGGACCATGACCCCACAGCCGAGCACCATGACTTAATCTCAAGCACTATCACTGATTTCATCACCACCAACCTTTGTGTGAAAGAATGACCACTCAGATTCCTATTAAATCTTTCCCCCTTCACCTTAAACCTATGTCCTATGTCCCGAAAAATTGGATTTAGATTGCCGACAGCACATAGTTTGTGACTGATTGTTTGCTTTCATATCTCTCTTCAGTCTGACGTCATCACCCTTCAGTCTGAAGAAAGGTCTCGACCCGAAACGTCACCCATTCCTTCTCTCCACAGATGCTGCCTGTCCCGCTGAGTTACTCCAGCATCTTGTGTCTACCTTCATATCCTTCAAATTGTGCAGCACAATAAATTTGGTCATCAGCGCCTGATTACCACTTCCAGATCATGTAGAGAATAGACTGCAGAAACAGGAAAAGACTCCCCTATACAGTCCTCACCTATTCTGCTGCAAGGGACAAGATGGCAATTACATACAAATTTATCGTTGAGATCTGAGAGGAGAAGTGGTGATGATGTCAAAAGAGCCTTAATTGTTATCACACAGAGCTGAACACAGATCAACAGAGGAAACTGAAAATGAGCAATAGCAAGAATGACATACCTGCTCCGTACACAGTGTCCTAAACACTTTGGAATACTCTCTGTACTTTTGCAAAAAAGATTTTAAAAATTAACCAGGACACCAATTTTCTTTTATGTGCTTGCTATTTGCTTGCAAACACTAAAGGAAACGATAATGTCACCTTGATGTTTAATTGACAGTCTTCATTGTTCATTTGATTCACTAAATCCACAAGGACCATTTGAAAAGATAAAAGAAACGGTGCTGAATGGATGCAGAACTTGCCCACGTTCGACACTCTGAACGTGGGAAAGGGACTATTCCAATGACGTGTTTCATTCAAATTCATGGCATTGCAACATAAACTGATGGAACACTCATGAATTATTGAATCATTGCTGGCAATATCACATAGAATCACAGAGTCGTAGAGTGATACAGTTTGGAAAAAGGCCCTTCGACCCAACTTGCCCACACCTGCCAACAATGTCCCAGCTACACTAGTCCCACCTCCTTGCGTTTGGTCCATATCCCTCCAAACCTGTCCAATCCATGTACCTGTCTAACTGTTCCTTCAACGTTGAGATAGTTAGTCCCTGCTTCAACTACCTCCTCTGGCAGCTTGTTCCATATGCCCACCACCCTTTGTGTGAAAAAGTTACCCCTCGGATACCCATTAAATCCTTTCCCCTACACCTTAAACCTATGCCCTCTGGTCCTCGATTCACCTTCTCTGGGCAAGAGAATCTGTGCGTCTACCCAATCTATTCCTCTTATGATTTTAAACACCTCTATTAGATCACCCCTCATCCTCCTGCTCTCCAGGGAATAGAGTCCCAGCCCACTCAACCTCTTCCTATAGCTCAGACATCCCAGTCCTGGCAACATCCTCGTAAATCCTCTCTGTACCCTTTCCAGCTTGACAATGTATTTCCTATAACATGGTGCCAAGAACTAAACACAATATTCTAAATGCAGCCTCACCAACATCTTATACAACTGCTACACAACCTCCCAACTTCTACACTCAATCTGGCCACCTTAAATGTCAACACTGAAAAATAATCGGAGACAGTGAAGGAAAGCCAAACAGAATAGACAAGACAAATAACTTAAACAGTGTTAGATGAAGGCAAACTGGGTCTGAAGAAGGGTCTCCAACAGAAACGCCACTCATCCCTTCCATTTTGTTGCATGCTAACCAGTCGGCGTAAATGGTAAATGGTAGGGAATTGAAGAATACAGTTGAACAGAGGGATCTCTGATCAAGGATTATAGTTCCTTGAAGGTGGAATCTCATATAGATAGGGTGGTAAAGAAAGCTTTTGGTATGCTAGCCTTTATAAATCAGAGCATTGAGTATAGAAGCTGGGATGTAATGTTAAAATTGTACAAGGCATTGGTGAGACCAAATCTGGAGTATGGTGTACAATTTTGGTCGCCCAATTATAGGAAGGATGTCAACAAAATAGAGAGAGTACAGAGGAGATTTACTAGAATGTTGCCTGGGTTTCAACAACTAAATTACAGAGAAAGGTTGAATAAGTTAGGTCTTTATTCTCTGGAGCGCAGAAAGTTAAGGGGGGACTTGATAGAGGTCTTTAAAATGATGAGAGGGATAGACAGAGTTGATGTGGACAAGTTTTTCTCTTAGAGAATAGGGAAGATTCAAACAAGAGGACATGACTTCAGAATTAAGGGACAGAAGTTTAGGGGTAACATGAGGGGGAACTCAGAGAGTGGTAGCGGTGTGGAATGGGCTTCCGGTGGAAGTGGTGGAGGCAGGTTCGATGGTATCATTTAAAAATAAATTGGATAGGCATATGGATGAGAAGGGAATGGAGGGTTATGGTATGAGTGCAAGAAGGTGGGACTAAGGGAAAATAATTGTTCGGCATGGACTTGTAGGGCCGAGATGGCCTGTTTCCGTGCTGTAATTGTTATATGGTTATATGGTTATAAAGACAATAACACGTGATTACAATCGAGCCAGTCAGTGTACAGATACGTAATAAGGGAATAACGGGAATAATTTAGGATTCCATATCCTAAATAGAGTGGAGGGGAAGACAATGGGGGACCCGGAGTGGAGGGACCGCCGAGAGGGAGGGTGGGAGAACAAAGGGGGACCCCGTGTGTGGGGAGGGGGGGCACTCTAGTTTAGAATCCTCTGCCCAGGGGATAAGCCTGTGTTTGTTTGTTTGTTCATTCGTTCGTTCTAGTGAAGGCGCTGTGAACAAGGCAGCCAGACAACACTCGCTTTTCACAATTAAATTTAAATTTCAATTCCAGTTTTCGTGTACCTTGTTGTGTGTTGTGACTGTCGGCAGTCCAATTTCCCTCATAGGATGAATAAAGTTGTATTGCATCGTATCGTCTCGTATCATATATATCTTTCGTATCTTGTGTTAAAGCAAAACTTTAAAACATACTGCAAAGATCGGGTAAGACAATCGATACTTTATTTAAGAGCGTCAAATACAGTGATCACTGGGAACAATCTAGCAGATTGCTCACTTAACAAAGATTCATCTAGTTAAAGCCCTGTCCCACGGTACGAGTTCATTCCAAGAGCTCTCCCGAGTTTAAAAAAAATCAAACTTGTGGTAAACACGGAGAATGAACGTAGCGGGTACGTCGGAGCTCGGGGACGTCACTTAGCGGCTCATAACGCTAACGGCAGGTTTCCGGGAAGACTCGCTAACGACAGCTAAGTTCTGGATAACTCGTGAGGATTTTTCAACATGTTGAAAAATGTCCACGAGAGCCCCGAGTACCGACGAGTGGCCATTACCGTAAATCTCCGAGTTCGAATCAGGGCAAACTCGGGAGAACTCTTGGAATGAACTCGTACCGTGGGACAGGGCTATAATGGACAGAAATAGTAAGATTAAACGAGAACTTACCAGTTTGAAGTTTGATCTTTATTTTATGAGGAGTTACGTCGAGGGACTACATGAAGAAGGCCGTCCAGGCGCACGCGCGTCAAACTTCAAAGCAGCGGTGTGAAATCACAGATGATATATACCGAAGCATAATAGTAAGCTACGTGATACAAACTTAACTTACCTTTGATCTTTATTAGGGTGGGAGCGGAGGGCACGTAGTCCCTCGACGTAACTCCTCATAAAATAAAGATCAAACTTCAAACTGGTAAGTTCTCGTTTAATCTTACTATTTTACTTCGGAGTCACGTGAGTGACTACGTGAAGATTTTAAAGCTTCTGTGATTTCAGGCCGTAGATTCAATTCCGGCGTATCACTGCATTTAGATCGACTCTATGAGTGAAAAACAGTCAATAACATGCAACCCTAACATTTGTTAATCAGTTAATGGTTTGTTTTATGATAAACATTATGTCCCATTTTAATCACTGGGAACATTTAATACTGAATCCAAACAGTACCACCAATTACACCAGGGTCTGCAATCTCTTTGTGTTAATATTTGTAAACATCCTTTCATTTGACTAACCTGCGGCCGTGAGGGTATGGTCTATTGGAACGTCCAAATCCTTGGCCGCCGATGTTGCCAAGATTAAAAAATTTTCAGTATCAATTCCTGAATCCAATAGCACCTTATTCAGCCATCTTGAAATTGTTTGTGTTGTCACTTTTTTGTGTGGTTATTTATGGTTGATAAATAATGCGGATTCTACACCTCTAAGGTGCTTGGTGGTCTCAATGTAGTGTTTCAAATATGTAACTACACCTGCACATTGACGACTGCTTTGGGGCCACCTCCTGCACCCACACACAACTGACTGACTTCATCCACTTCACCACCAACTTCCATCCGGCACTCCAATACACCTGGACCATTTCCGACACTTCCCTACCATTCCTTGACCTCACCATCTCCATCGCAGGGGACAGACTTCTGACCGACATACACTACAAACCCACTGACTCACACGGCTATCTGGACTACACATTTCCCACCCTGCCCCCTGTAAAGACTCCATCCCCTACTCCCAATTCCTCCGCCTACGCCGCATCTGTTCCCAGGATGAGACGTTCCACACCAGGGCATCGGAAATGTCCTCGCTCTTCAGGGAACGGGGATACCATAGATGAGGCTCGCACCAGGGTCTCGTCCATACCCCGCAATACTACTCTCTCTCCCCATCCCCGCACTCGCAACAAGGGCAGAGTCCCCCCTAGTCCTCACCTTTCACCCAACCAGCTGGCAAATACAACAAATAATCCTCCGCCATTTCCGCCACCTCCAACGTGACCCCACCACTCGCCACATCTTCCCATCTCCCCCCATGTCTGCCTTCCGCAAAGACCGCTCCCTCCGCAACTCCCTTGTCAATTCTTCCCTTCCCTCCCGTACCACCCCCTCCCCGGGCACTTTCCGTTGCAATCGCAAGAAATGCAACACCTGTCCCTTCACCTCCCCCCTCGACTCCATTCAAGGACCCAAACAGTCGTTCCAGGTGCGACAAAGGTTCACCTGTATCTCCTCCAACCTCATCTACTGCATCCGCTGCTCTAGATGTCAGCTGATTTACATCGGTGAGGCTAAGCGGAGGTTGGGCGATCGTTTCGCCGAACACCTCCGCTCAGTCTGCAATAACCTACCTGAACTCCCGGTGGCTCAGCACTTCAACTCCCCCTCCCATTCCCAATCCAACCTCTCTGTCCTGGGTCTCCTCCATTGCCAAAGTGAGCAACACCGGAAATTGGAGGAACAGCACCTCATATTCCGCCTGGGCTGCTTGCGTCCGGATGGCATGAACATTGAATTCTCCCAATTTTGCTAGCCCTTGCTGTCTCCTCCCCTTCCTTAACCCTCAAGCTGTCTCCTCCCATCCCCCCGCCCTCGGGCTCCTCCTCCTCCCATTTTCCTTCCTTCTCCCCCCCACCCACCATCAGTCTGAAGAAGGGTTTCGGCCCGAAACGTCACCTATTTCTTTTGCTCCATAGATGCTGCTGCACCCGCTGAGTTTCTCCAGCATTTTTGTGTACCATGTAACTACACCTAGTCTTTTCTGTAAGATATACTGAAAATTTACTCCCCGAGACTCCTGGTCTGCTCTGTTTTAGCAGGTCATAGACATAGAATGTAATTTCCTCTTCTGCCATTCCCATTCTGTCTACTCGTAACTTGTGTAAAGTTTGTACTCTTTGGGCTGAGACTAAAGCCATTAACATGACTACTTTCATAGTGATTTTGTCTAAAGACAAATTTGAGATGGGACTCCAATCCCTAAGTAGTGTGAGTACATCCCAGATCTCCGTATATCTCGGTCTGGGAGGTTTAGCATTAAAGATGCCCTTCATATATCTACAAATCAAGGGGTGTGATCCTAGAACTTGTTGTTCCGATGTTCTCGATAAATATGCAGAGAGGGCACTCCTTGCAGCGTTGATCGCACTATACTCAAATTAGCATCAAAATGTAATGTTGACAAGAATTCTACAACATCTGACTTGTGTGCAGTATGATAATAATATTTTGTGTTGAACAAACTGCTCCCATTTCTTAATGTAAGAGATATACTGCTTCTGGGTATTATCCCTCCAGCATCCTGTAATTACATACATACTGCGATCCGTTAGTCTCTTCCAAGATATCTGCAAATTTGAATCTGCAAATCAATAAATCAATACGATCATGTAAATGATGAAATCACCAGTTACAGGGTGCACGAGTAGGTTTTCTTGTCTTGAGACATGCATTATAGGTTCTGTCATAATTTTTAACACTAGTTGATAGCATGGTTGTGTGGCCAGTCTGGAACCACGAACAATCCTGAAGCATTATCTTGTTTGATCTTCTGTAGACTCTACTGATCAGACAAAAGGGAGGAAATGCATATAAACATTCCACCCCAATTTAACGTAAACACATGTACCCTTGTTGCACCTAGGTCTGGTTCCCACAACCATATTGAGGTACAGTAACTGGTGGTTCAATCTGGATGCAAACAAGTCAATTTCTGGTTTCCCAAATTTATTCACAATCTTATGGAAAATGTCACGGTTTAACAGTATACTGAGTTGGATGATCAGCCATGATCACACCGAATGGCGGTGCAGGCTCGAAAGGCCGAATGCCCCACTCCTGTACCTATTCTCCACGTTCTATGTTTCAAACATCCATTCTGTATTGTCATTAAATTTTCGTGACCTAGTGTCTGCAATATATTGAATTTACCTGGTAGGTAAATTTCAGAACCAAATGTCTCTCTTAATGCACCAGTGCCAATTCCTGTTTGCTAATCTGTCAAATGCTTCTGATTTGATTCCACCCATATGATTGACAAATGCTACTGCCGTAGTATTGTCTATCTGAACCTGAACATGCAAATTTTGTACCTTGCGGCAAAGGGATTTAAGCCCATGAAATACACTTAGTAATTCAAGATAATTAATGCCATGTGTCTCGAGCAAAGGTTCTTCCTCTGCATACGATCTATCTCCACAGCTTGAGATGGTATCAGCATCTCCCCAATCTAGTGCACTTGCATCGGTTTGTAGGCTGATAGCTGGTGATTCAACCTGAATCTTTCTGTAAGATCAATCAACATTATTAATCGACCATTTTATATCATAATTGCTGTGTTTGGTAGTTACATGGGTCTATCAAATACCCGAAATGTCTTTTAACCTTTGCTCACTGCAGTTGATGGTAATGCAGTGGGCCAAGCTGAACAGCTGGAAAGAAACAATTAGTTTGCCAATTAGGCTTGTCACTTGCCTGATTGATGGTTGTTTGCCTGCAATTAGTTCCTTACAACCCTCAATTCACTGTAGCTTTAGTCCTTGGGTAAATCACTGTCATGTGCTCTGAATTAATTGTGAACCCCAAGTAATCAATTATATTGTTAGGTGTCAATCTAGATTTATCTGGAGATAAAGAAGCCCAGATTTTGAATGTTAATTTGACTTTTAAAACTGATGCTGTCGTTATGGCTTCAGTGCCACAACTAAATGTCATCCAAATAAACCATTATCAAATGGCCTTGGGCTCTTAACAATGCTAAGATTGGTTTTAGCAGTTTAGTAAACAATCTAGGGCTGAGGTTAACGCATAAGGCAATGCTTTGAATTGCCACAATTGATGCATCCAGATAAATTTCAAATATCTACAATCTTATCTTGCACAGCCACAGAGTAATATGCATCTTGGAGATCTATGCTTGCCATATAGCCTCTTGTTGAATTTAACTGCAAAGCATAAGTAAATGTCTCCATTTTGAAATGTTTATACTGTACAAAAGGGTTGAGACTTGTAAGGTCGAAATGATTCTACTGCCACCATCCTTTTTTAGGTATAGGGAAAATACTAGATATGCACTGGTGGTTTTGATAAGTTGTTTTCTCAATTACCCCTTTTTTACTCAATATGTCAAGTTCTACTTGAATAATTCTAATCTCTTCTTTAGAGAACATGTATTCGTCTTGGAATATGTTGAGTTGGGGAATTTTCATTTTTTGGTAGAATTCAATTCTAAACCCCATTATACTGCACAGTATATAGGCATCAGATGTTATTTGTTGCCCTTCTATTAGGAAGAATTGTAATTTTCCCCCAATTTGTGAATAGGATACATCTGATATGTTTGTCTCAGAACCAGAACCACCTACCTCAGGATTTGCTGGTGTCACTTTTTGTACCTTGCCCCTTGTGGGAATAACCATGTCCTCCACATCCTGGGGTCGTACGCCAATATCGTGTGTGCGGGTACGAGCGACTTGTTCCTTCACCAGTTCCAGCCACCCTTTAGTATGAATATTGCCTTTGTTATGGCAATTGTCTATTAGATGGTTTACAGAGCCCTGCAAACTTAGGATGTATGTTAGGTCTTATCGTATTTTTACAAATATATTTCAAATTGTGCATTACACATCATTCCCATAACATCCTGATGTGACTTTATCACATTTCCTTCTTCCAGGTCTCTGGCAAATGCCGTGATGCTTGACCACATTAATCTTAGTACCCGCTGTAACCTCATTTCTTGAACGCATACTGCAATGCCCATATAACTCCACACTTCACTGTTGACAGATGGGACTACTAGCAGAGCGCAATTCTGTGGGATTTCATATATGTTCTCAATCTCATCCATCATTGGTTATTCCAAATGATGTGAAAGCAGGTATTTATACTTCTGCTATATCCTCTTTTAGAGGTTGTCCTTTTTTTCCTGGGACTAGAGAACTTATGGCCAGCCCTGGTACAATTCTTTTTTTGTATGGGCTCTGGTCCTTATATTATTCATTGTCAGAATATTCTGGATATTCCTCCGCATAATGGGTTTCACCTGGATATTCATCATCAGGTATTTCATGCGATGGCTCTCTCATAAGCCTACGCTTTTTTGTCCCTCTTTGGGGTACATCAAGCATTGAGCTGTATATTGGCAGCCCACTTTTGGGTGCTGCTCCATATTCTAGGTCTCCTGTAGACCAACGCCTGTATTGTCTTTCAGACATTTCTGGTGCTGCCTCCGTGTCAGGTCAGCCCATATATTCATCTTTATCATCAGGCATTTCGGTCGTTGGCTCAAATCTGGGCAAACGTTTCCCAGAACCTCTTCTGGGTGTTCCATGCTTTTGCTCTTTAAGCCTACGTTTTTTATACTCCTTCTGGAGTTTGTTTTACCCATGAGGAATTCCAGTTTATAAATTTTGTCTGACATGATTTATAGTTCAGACTCCTGCGAGTCTTCCAGACCTATTATTTCTTTATGGCCTTGCTCCCTGTGGGAGTTTCAACGGGACTTTTTCCCCCATGTAAAATAGTAATTTCTTTACAATCGACTTTTTAGTCGGGCGCCCGCTACTCTCAGCCACTTTGTCTTATTGAGTGCTTACTGCGGTGCGCTTACCATTCTTCCTCCCACCTTTCTCCATACATAAGACTTGCCTGTGTCTCTGAAAAGCAGCCTGAAATGAAAGTAAAATACTTTCAGGTTTTCTTTCACTCATCGCTTGGAGGTCCGTCCTCCTACCGCGGTCGCAGCGCAATGCGTCTGACGAGATGACACGCATGCACCTGGACGGCCTTCTTCACGTAGTCACTAACGTGACTCCGAAGTAAAATTTCCTTTGATGTGATGTTAAGTGTAGCAGGCACTTAAGCATTTTTCCTTCTTACGAATGGTCTTAAAGCAATTATAACCAGCTTATAACAATAATGGGCCTGTCCCACTTAGGTGATTTTTCAGCAGACTGCCGGTGACTGTCAAGTTGCCGGCAGTCGCCTGAAAAACCGGCAACTGGAACGGCGACTGTCAGAATGGAACACACACACACGCACATCGATTCCTTCACCAGCCCGTTATGCAGGCGGGGGACAGGGCAAGCAGGTGGAGCGCTGTCTAAAAAATTCACATGGTGCAAAGCCAAGGTGAAACAGACACGCACCGCGATGAACAGGAAGGTTGGCGCTGTAAAAAGACGGCTAAAGCACAGTGTACAGTAAGTCCTTTAAAAGAGGGGGGAGAGGAGGGGGAGAAGGTGGGAGAAGGTGGGGGAGAAGGAGTGGAGACAACTTTTAAAAAGCCAGAGATACACGGCTGTGAAGCTCGGCGGACATTAACATTACGAACAGTCGGTTATTCTTGGTTCTGAAAACTATTGCTTACCTTTTTTTCCCCCAATGAACCAAGGAAATTCATCGGTCAGCACCGGCTACAACCTATGAGAACCTTTGAGAACCTTCGACCTCCTGGCAACCCGTTAGGACCTCCTGGCGACCCACCCACGGCTCGAGAATTCTCGCTACTCTCCATGGCGGCTTCATTCTAGTTGCCGCTAATTTTTCAACATGTTGAAAAATTCACGGCGACCATAATGAGGCCGCGACTAGTTCCCAGAAGGCGGGAACGCCTCACGACCATGAAGGCGACTCCCCAGCAACCACCCGCGAACATGCGGCGACTGCATAGTCTCCTGCAGTCGTCTAAAGAGTCGCCTAAGTGGGACAGGCCCATAAATCATGCACCTTGGAAAGACACAGATCAGTAAACACAGCCCAATTACACCCCATTACAGATTAGCAAACAAAATGTGTAGGAAGGAACTGCAGATGCTGGTTTACACCAAAAATAGACACAAAATGCTGGAGTAACTCAGCGGGACAGGCAGCATCTCTGGAGAGAAGGAACGGGTAACGATTCGGGTCGAGACCCTTCTTCAGACTTCCAGCAGATGTCCAGTTACCCTTTCAACCTCATTTCATTGTTTTCCGATTGCCATTTGTCTTTTGACAACAGGGAACAGAAGCTGACTAAAGTAGACTGCAGTAGTGTCAGCTACACATGCTCCATTTCAGCCTTCTTTAAAGCACAGAATGGTAATGACACATGAAGAGGACTTTGACCAAAGAAGGGTGCAAAGAATCACTTGGATTGATAGAATCCCTGAGTTCCTTTGTACTAAACAGACATTATCAATTCCTGCTGTCATATTTGAAAGTTCTCTGCCACACTTATAATGCAATGGAAGGGAATACCTCCCTCTGCTGCACGTCACAGATAAAGCAGCTATTTAAAAAATGTTGAAACAATCAGACTGAAGAAGGGTCTTGACCCAATACGTCACCTATCCATGTTCTCCAGAGATGCTGCCTGACCCGCTGAGTTACTCCAGCACTCTATGAAACGTCACCTAGCCATGTTCTCCAGAGATGCTGCCTGACCCACTGAGTTACTCCAGCACTTTGCGCTTTTTTCTTTGTAAACCGGCATCTGCACTTCCTTGTGTCTCAACTTACTCATGTGAAAGCTGCCACTTTAATATGAGAGCACTAAAAAGAATTAACTTTGGAGCTTGAGTATTGATCTCCACAGAGACGTTACGGATCTATTGAACCTAGGCCGGCATGTGAAGGCCTACTACTGCCAAAGATGGCAAATCTCATTCGTTTAGAATTCCCCGTGGTCTTTTGTCAGGAAATGGTGGCTGTTCTATCCTACCGTTCAAGACACAAACAACACACTTGCAAGTGCAACTCTGAAACCTATTCAAGTTGATCTTCAAGAATCAGATGATCCTTGTTGTGGATGTTCCATCACCCAACCTGGTTCATTACCATCACTTCTGAACAAATTTAGTAACCTTGTGTGTGTCCTTTGTCCATTGAAAAAGAGTTGCCTAAATGGGAAAAGGACTTTCAGTGATAAGACCATCAGCTGGATCATGGGGCTCAGAACATACTCCGTGGAACAGCATAGCACAGGACCAGACAAAATGTGTAGGAAGGAACTGCAGATGCTGGTTTACACCGAAGACAGACACAAAATCAAGGAATCAAGGGATATGGGAAGAAAGCAGGAACGGGGTACTGCTTTTGGATGATCAGCCATGATCATATTGAATGGCGGTTCTGGCTTGAAGGGTCGAATGGCCTACTCCTGCACCTCTATTCTATGTTTCTATGTTTCAATGTAAAAAGCTGGAGTAACTCAGCGGGACAGGCAGCATCTCTGGATAGAAGGAATGGGTGCCATTTCAGGTCGAGATACTTCTTCAATGGGTGACGTTTCAGGTCGAGACCCTTCTTCAGACCCTGAAGGAGGTCTGAAGAAGGGTCTTGACACGAAGCACCACCCATTCCTTCTCTCCAAAGATGTTGCCTGTCCCACTGAGTTACTCCAGAATTTTGCGTCTAAGGCACCAGCAGGCCCTTCGGCCCTCAATGTTGGTGCTGACCATGATGCCAAATTAAACTAAGGCCATCTTTCTGTAAATGATCGATACCCCTCAATCCCTGCATATTAATGCAGCTGCTTAAATGCTAATGGCAATAAACAACCTGGGTGCTCGGCAAATCGAGTAGCATCTGTGGAGGAAGAAACCAAATGAATGTTTAAGGTTGATGAACTTTTATTGGAACTGAGTAATAAAAGTCATGGGTTTTTGCATGAGTCAAGGAAGAAGCCTTGGAAATTATATGAAACAAAAGACAAGAAAGATGCTCTGGTATAAAAAGGAATAGATGTTTGCAATGGGTAGTGAGCTGTGGCTGTATGTCGGATGGAGGTGAGTTTCGTGTTTTTAAATGGGCCAAGTGGGGTGGTATTCCATTGTGCCATATCTAGTTCAGTTCATTTAATTTACTTTAGTTTTAGTTAGTTTAGTTTATTGTCACGTGTACTGAGGTACAGCTTTTGTTGCGTGCTATCCAGTCAGCAGAAAGACAATACATGACAATTCAGACAATACGTCTGAAGAAGGGTTTCGGCCCAAAACGTTGCCTATTTCCTTCGCTCCATAGATGCTGCTGCACCCGCTGAGTTTCTCCAGCATTTTTGTCTACCTTTTGAATACATGATTACAATTGAGACATTTACAGTGTATAGATACAGGATAAGGGAACAACATTTAGTGCAAGGTAAAGCCAGTGAAGTCCGATCAAAAATGATCCGAGGGTCACCAATGAGGTAGTTGAGGGGGAGGGTGATGGAGGGGAGGGTGATGGGGTGGAGGAGGGTGGAGGGGTGATGGTGATGGAGGACATTTGGTAAATGTTATAAAGCTGCAACATGACTTCCTGACTCTTCCACTCAATGCCATGACTGATGGATGCAAGCGTTCCACGTTGACGTATTGCAGAGCAATGGACCTGGACCCCAAATCTCCATGTAAAATCACTGCTGTTAAGTGTTCATAAGTTCACGTGATAGGAGCAGAATCAGGCCATTCGGCCCGTCAAGTCTACTCCACCATTCGATCATGGCTGATCTATCTCTCCCTCCTAACCCCCATTCTCCTGCCTTCTCCCCATAACACCTGACCTGTACTAATCAAGAATCTATCTAACTCTGTCTTAAAAATATCCGACGACTTGGCCTCCACAGCCGTCTGCGGCAATGAATTCAGGTGTTCATTTTTGGTCACCCTCTTATACGAAAGATGTCATCAAGCCTGAAAGGGTGCAGAAAAGATTAATGAGGATGTTGCCAGGACTCGAGGGCCTGAGCCCTAGGGAGAGGTTGAGCAGGCTGGGACTTCATTCCCTGGAGCACAGGAGTCTGAGGGGTGATCTTACAGAGGTGTACAAGATCATGAGAGGAGTAGATAGGATAAATGCCGGGAGACTTTCACCCAGGGTAGGGGAATCATAAACCAGGTTTAAGGTGAGGGGAGGAAGATTTAATTGGAACCTGAGGGGCAACTTTTTTACACAAAGGGTGTGAATATTATGGAACAAATTGCCAGAGGAGGATGGTCAGGCCCTGGAGATTTGTCTGACTTTGTAAATCCTGGCCAGAATAGAGCCAAATTATAGCAGAGGATTCATGCATTCACAAGGCCTTTCAGCCATTTCTGTATTTCAGTATAAGAAGCCACAGGCTGCTAGCTGGTGCCAGGAAGTCTAGGTCCCAGATCAGTACCTCAGACAAGGAAGGTCTAAGTATCTTTGTAATTGTTAGTATGTATGAGAATCTTGCAGAGGAACTCCAAGGCATTGTAACGGCATGAGTTTGATTGGATTGCTGCAAAGGGATAGTAAATAATGTTGCAATACAGTTACCCTGCTGTTTCTTGATTGGCCATAGTGTTAAGCCCTGGCAGAATTGTTTTGTGTTCCAGGGTAAATGTTGCATTATTCAGTTAACTAGCTTCCTTCCAGAAGCTTCTGTAAGAAACATTGTTTAAGACTTTCTGTAATTGGGTTGGGGAACTGTCAATAATATATTGATGTAATTTATATGTATGATTGGATTGTTTGGGGAACCACCGCTATGTAGTTTGGCCCCTCAAGGTTCGTGGACCTATAAAAGGTAGCCCCCATTTAGATCGGTGTCGATCTTCTGGAAGGGCGCTTGGGACTGCATGACCTTTTGGGCAATATCTGCTTGCACGAGGCCGAATGGCTTGGCCAGGCAGAGACAAGGATCGAACCTGCGTGGTTAGGTATTGTATAGGGGAATTTGTGTTTGTTCTAAAAATAAGGATTAGTTTGTCCAGTGCTTGAATCAGTGAACTAGATTAGGAGGGTAAGCTTTAGGGGCGTATTTACACCTTCATACACAATAGTACTTTCAGCACCTCTTCGACCATGCCACTGACTGCTCTCATGTTCCTCCGTCCTCCTGCCTTTCTCCTCAGTAAAAACAGAGGAGAAATACTCATTGAGGATGCCCATCTCCTGTGGCTTCACACAGAGGTGACCGCTTTGATTCCTGAGGGGTCCCACTCTCTCACTGGTTACCCTTTTCCCCCTTATGTATTTTTCCTTGTGGCAACCAGAACTACACACATCTACTAAAGGGTGGAAGGGACTTGACTTCATAAGACGTATGCGCAGAGCAGTTTTTCCTTGAGGGATTATCTAGGAGATGAGTATTTCCGAGTGGCCTCATTAACCTCACAAGGCACAGTTTTTGGACAGTTTGCCAGATCAGTAACTCTTCCAGCTGATGGTAGCAAATAACGATTTCACAGAAGATGGACACAAAAAGCTGGAGTAACTCAGCGGGACAGGCAGCATCTCTGGAGAGAAGGAATGGGTGATGTTTCGACGTCGAGAGCCTTCTTCAGACTGAGAGTCAGGGGAGAGGGAGTCTACAGATGTGGAAGAGTAAGGAGTGAAAATGACAGATCAAAGCACATGAAGCTACGGAAATGTAGAGTGGTTCATTGTTGGGTGAGGGGAAGGTGACAACGAGGCATACAATCAGTAAAATTAATCAGGAGGACAGGGAAACTAGGAGAACTAGGGTGGGGGAGGGACAGAGAGGGAAAGCAAGGGTGACTTGAAGTTAGAGAAATCAAATGCATACCGCTGGGTTGGAAGTGAAATATGAGGTTCCGTTTCTCCAAATGAGCCTCACTCTTTGCTCAAATCCCTGATAAATTCTCTAATCCCTAAATAGATCAAGCAACGTTGTTTGTGTTGTGCTGCTTCATGATTTATTAACTTAGAATGACCCTGTAAAGCTGATTGTTTTAGTTTTGCAGATAGATCATTCTGATACAGATAATGATGATAGGTGGAATTATTGCTGGAAAAGCCACGAACAAGGGGACAAATGTCATGTGAAGAGTGGTTATATGAACTGGAACAGTGAAAGCTTCTGTGCTGCTGCTTTACAGATGCTTCAGTGCGTTAACAGCAATAAAAACACAATAAATCATCAGTTATTCTAAGTAAACCAGATCATGAGACAAAATGAGGTGCTGGTAATTTAAAACTGAGGTCCGCAGAAAACTGTCTTTTCTCAGAGGGTGATGAGTCTCTGGAATTCTCTAGGTGGTGGAGGCCAGATCATTCGATATGTTTAAGGTGAAGATCGATAAATATTTGGAAGATCGAGGAATCAAGGGTTATGAGGACCTGGCGCCTCAAGAGGAGTTGAGGCCAGCATAGATTAGTCACAAATAAATACAAAATGTTGGAGTAGCTCAGCGGGACAGGCAGCATCTCTGGAGAGAAGGAATGGGTGAGGATTCGGGTCGAGACTCTCCCTCAGACTCAGAAGTGTCTCGACCCGAAAGGTCACCCATTCCTGCTCTCCGGAGATGCTGCCTGTCCCGCTGAGTTACTCCAGCATTGTGTGTCTATCTTCGGTGTAAACCAGCATTTGCAGTTCCTGTGGATTATCCATGATGGGGCACACTGGAGGGGCCGAATGGCCTACTCCTGCTCCTGTATTCTTAGAAGCGAATGAAGAGACTTCTATTTCTATCAGTTTATTGTGTCAGAAATCATTCTCCTACACTGCTGCAAAATAGTTACACAAGATATGTTTGCATTATCTCTCTTATCTCCTTGTTTACAAGGGAACGGCCTTGTTGCACTGAATGTTCTTTAAGCACATCGGTCAATGGTAATTATTTCCAAAGGCTACATTTTGACCTTAGTAACTATTTTATTGCCTTTTCCAATTGACAGCTGAAAATTCCACCAAAGCTCAGTTCACTGAACTGCTCAGAGCTCCAGGTAATTCTCGTGGGGAAATCATTTTTGACATATCTGTTCGTTAAATTCTTGTAACTTGAAGTCAGTTATCAGAGACCAGCATAGATAGAAGATAGACACAAAAAGCTGGAGTAGCTCAGCGGGCCAGACAGCATCTCTGGAGAAAAGGAATAGGTGACGTTTTGGGTCGAGACCCTTCTTCGGACTGAGAGTCGAGGAAAGGGAAACAAGAGATAGAGACGGTGATGTAGGGAGATATAGAACAAATGAATGAAAGTTATGCAAAAAAGTAACGATGATAAAGGAAACAGGCCGTCGTTAGCTGTGGGCTAGATGAAAATGAGTTACAGCCAATGAGACTCAACAAAACGACTTTGTAGCTGGTACGACTTGGGTGGGGGAGGGATAGAGAGAGAGTGGGGATGCAAGGGTTACTTGAAGTAAGAGAAGTCAATGTTCATACCACTGGGGTGTAAGCTGTCCAAGCGAGATATGAGGTGCTGTTCCTCCAATTTACATTTGGCCTCACACTGACAGTGGAGGAGGCCCAGGACAGAAAGATCAGTTTGGGAATGGGAAGGAGAATTAAAGTGTTTGGCAACCGGGAGACCAGGTAGGTCTACGTAGACTGAGCAAAGGTGTTCAGCGAAACGATCGCCCAGTCTACGTTTGGTCTCGCTGATGTCTAGATAGATTCTGTAGCATGGATAGATTCTGCTACAGAGTGCTAATCCCAAAAAATCTGTCTGTAAAACTAAAGATTTCATACCCCATTTGATATTGCAATCTTAGTACCAGCAGATCAGCAGACCATTGTCTAGTTAGGCCCTTGGATGTTGACATAGTTAGTCATTGATGATGAAAATACACCATCCAATTTGGGCACCTTGCCCAAATGCCTCTAAACCTTTCCTATCTATGTATCTGTCCAAATGTCCTTTAAATATTGACGCCAGACCCGAAATGCTGGAGTAACTCAGTGGGACAGGCAGCATCTCTGGAGAAAAGGAACGGGTGACATTTCGAGTCGAGACCCTTCTTCAGACTGAGAGTTAGGGGAGAGGGAGACACAGAGATATGGAAGGGCAAGGGGTGACAAGGAGCGATCAAAGGGAGATTGTTAATGTACCTATTTCAATTATTTCTTCTGGCAACTCATTCCATATACCCCTCTCTGTAAAAATGTTTCCTCTTGGATTCCTATTACATTCATCCCCTCTCACAAGCCTATCTATGCCCTCTAGTTCTTGTTTCTCCTGTTCTGGGAAAAAGACTGTACATTCACGATACATGTATAGGAAAAGTTTGGAGGGACATGGATCAACGCAGGAAGGTGGGCCTCATGTAGGTGGGACATGTTGGCCGGTGTGGGCATGTTGGGCCGAAGGGCCTGTTTCCACACTGTATCACTCTATGACTCTATGACATTATACATCTCTATATTATAATCCCTCAGGCTCCTGCAATTCCAAGGAATAAAGTCCCAGTCTGTTCAACCTCTCCCTAGAGCTCAGGGACAGTCCTGGCAAAGTCCTTGTAAACCTTCTCTGCGCTCTTTCCAGCTTAATGACATCTTTCCTACCACAGGGTGACCAAAACTGAACACCATACTCCAAATGCAGCCTCACCAACGTCTTGCAACTTTAACGAGATGTGGAAACCACCTCCCATCCCTTCCCTCCCCACCCATCCCACCCCTGTGCCCCATCTAGACTTCCACTACTTCTCCCCTTCTCCTAGCCCATCCCTCCTGTTACCTTCCTCCCTTAGCCTTTACAATCCGCAACTCTTCTAACCTGTTATATACCTTCCGTTCTTACTTCTGACCTTTGTTCCAATTATCTGCCTAACAACCCCGCCCCACCCCCTACCATTGTCATCCTGTTACCTGCAACACTTTGTCCTACCTCTCCCCTTTACCAACTTTCATCTCCCCCCCACCCCCATCAGTCTGAAGAGATCTCGACCCGAAACGTCACCTATCCATGTCTCCAGTGATGCTGCCTGACCTGCTGAGTTACTCCAACACTTTGTGTCCTTAACTTAAAAAACATGATGCCAACTTCTACACTCAATATGTGTAGGAAGGAACTGCAGATGCTGGTTTACACTGAAGATAGACACAAAATGCTGCCTGTCCTGCTGATTACTCCAGCATTTTGTGTCCATCTTCCTGATTGCTGAAGGCCAATGTGCCAGAAGCCTTCTTGTCCATCCTATCTAGCTATGACACCATTTTCAATAAATCATGTACCAGTACTGCTGGATTCCCCTTCTGTACGACACTCCCCAGGGTTCACTATGAAGGTCCTGCCCTGGTTTGGCTTCCCAAATGCAGCTTATCTGAATTACCTCTATTTGGCATTCCTCAGCCCACCTTCGCAGCAGGTCAAAGTCCCGCTGTAATTTTTGATAACCATTTGCACTATCTACGATACACCCGTTTTAGGACAATCTTGGAGACAGAATCCTTAGGTCACCAGGGAACAATTTTCCTGAAGGTCTGAAGAGGGTCTCGACCCTAAATGTCACCTACTACTTTTCTCCAGAGATGCTGCCTGACCCGCTGAGTTACTCCAGCACTCTGTGAAACGTCACCTATCCATGTTCTCCACAGATGCTGCCTGACCCACTGAGTTACTCAGCTATTTGTGTCTATCTTCAGCTTTCCACCACTGCTCTGTCATAAAAATCAAGGCTGAATGAAATAAGGTGGTGATGAATCTGTGTCCTGGAGTGAGATGGAACACTTGGTTGAGTGGTGGGTCAACAACAACCTCTTCACTGATCGTTGAGCTCAGGAAGGGGAAGTCGGGAGTCCGTGCACCCATGTTCATTGGTGGGGCAGCAGTGGAGAGAGGAATCGGCTTCAAATTCCTGAGCATTAACATCTTGGATGACCTGTCCTGAGCCCAGCATAGAGATGTAGTCAAGAAGAAATGTGGATGAAGGAGCTGCAGATGCCAGTTTGCACTGAAGATAGACACAAAAAGCTGGAGTAACTCAGTGGGAAAGACAGCATCTCTGGAGAGAAGGAATGGGTGACGTTTCAGGTCGAGACCCTTCTTCAGATTGCCCCTAAATTCGTAGAAGTTTAAAGAGATTCGGCATGTCACCGAACACTCTAACAAACCTCTACAGAGATACAGTGGAAAGTACCCTGACTGGTGGCATCATGGCCTGGTACAGCAATTCCAACACACAGGAACACAAGAGGCTGCAGAGAGCGGTGCACTCAGGCCAGTCCATCACGGGCACAGCCCTCCCCACCATCGACAGCATTGACACCAGTCGCTGCCTCAAGAAGGCGGCATCTATCATCAAGGATCCCCACCATCCGCGCCGTGCCCTCTTCTCACTGCTACCGTCGGGCAGGAGGTACAGAAGCCTGAAGTCCCACACCACCAGCTTCAGGAACAGCAAAGTACTTACAACTATCAGGTTCTTGATCCAATCTGCACAAACCTAAACCAACCTGGACATTGAAACACTATGGACCTCCTCGTGCCTCACCAAACAAGACATTGCATATCACATCCTTTTTATTGTGCAGTCTTCTTTCTTTTTTTCTGTCTTACAGAATTTGATGTGTAAATTTTTGGTCTAATTTATGGACAATTTATGTGTTTGTGTTTAGTTTAGTTTCGTTTAGAGATACAGTGTGGAAAAGGGCCGAGTCCGCGCTGACCAGCGATCCCAGCACAGTAACACTATCCTACACACACTAAGGACAATTTACATTTTATACCAAGCCGATTAACCTACAAACCTGCACATCTTTGGAGTGTGGGAGGAAACTGTAGATCTCAGCGAAAACCCACGTAGGTCATGGGGAAAACGTACGAACTCCTTACAGACAGCACCCATAGTCAGGATTGAACCCGGGTCTCTGGCGCTGTAAGGCAGTAGCTCTACCGCTGCACCACCGTGCCACCCTCAAATCGTGTTGTCTAAGTACTTGTACCTTGCTGTACTGGTTCATATGACAATAATATTTACCTGTCTTGAACTCATAAGTGGTAATTAAGACACTAGTATTGGTTTATTATTGACATATATATCGAGATGCAGTGTAAAGCTTTGTTTGCATGCTATCCCAGTCAATATATATGAGTACAATCAGGCCATAAGTACAACAGGTAATGCAAACCTCCCTTCCATTGACTCCATCTACACCTCACGCTGCCTCGGCAAGGCCAGCAGCATAATCAAGGACCAGTCACACCCTGGTCAATCCCTCTTCTCCCCTCTCCCATCCGGCAAAAGGTATAGAAGTGTATAGGTAAGTAAAAGGTATAGGAGGAAACCGAAGATCTTGGAGAAAACACACGCGGTTCACGGGGAGAACGTGGAAACTCCGTACAGACAGCACCCGTAGTCGGGATCAAACCCGGGTCTTCGGCGCTGCATTCACTGTCAGGCAGCAACTCTACCGCTGCGCCACCGTGACCGTGATGGCAGTATATTCCCTACAGCCATTCGGCTATTAAACACTACAACCTCAAATAAGCTATGAACTACAAAGACTATTATTGTTATTATTGCACAACCACTGTTTGTTTGTTTGTGTGTACTTATGTGTACGTGCGTGTGTACGTGTGTATATATACACACACAGAACCTTTTTCTCTCTCTTGTGTATCATATTGTTTACAGTGTACTATGTTTACATATTATGTTGTGCTGCTGCAAGTAAGAATTTCATTGTTGGGACACATGATAATAAAACACTCAGCACAGACACGGTGGGTCGAAGGGCTGTTTCTATGCTATACAACTCTATAACTCTGCAAGAGAAGGCCATTTGTCCCATTGAGTTGGTGCCAGCAACAAGTAGGTCAAGCTAGCCAGTCCTATTCCTCCACTCTTTCCCATTCGCCTTACAATTCATTCTCTTTCCTGCTCATTCACCTCACTGTACAGGCCCTGTTCCATTGTCTGTAATGCAGTGAATTCCATCTTCAAACAGTCCGTTTTATCCTTTGGTCAAAATTGTGTTTTTCTGTCAACCCTTCTTAAAACATAATCAACTCTCTGAAGAACCTGCCTGTGCCACAGTTTAAATTGCCTGATTGCATTGTAATTAAAAGCCTGAACACATCTTCTACAACTTCTGTAAAGCAAGCTTTTCATGCTGGTATTGAGCTTGTTTGCTTTGGACGGCACGTGCTATGAATTCTTCACCTAATCCATAGAAATAATACTTTTCTGAAAACGTGCAGGAAGGAACTGCAGATGCTGGTTTAAAATAGACACAAAGCGCTGGAGTAACTCAGCGGGTCAGGCAGCATCTCCGCAGAAAAGGAACAGGTGATGTTTTCGGGTCCCGAATGGTCTCGAACCAAAACCGTTTCTCCAGAGATGCTGTCTGATGCGCTGAGTTACTCCGGCTTGTTGTGTCTTATCTCACATTTCTGAAAACGTTGGATTGGAGAGGTTGCCTGCAAACATTCCAGGTCGTTGCTAGTTTCGATCGGGCCCTGATCCAAATTCCTGCCCTATTTCCTACACATTGACAGTTTAAACTAATCTGGAGAGGATAAATTACTATCAGCCAGTTGTTCATTAGTGCGAGTGATAGCGCAGGTTGTCAGCCACTGTCTGAAGCTGGGAGCTGTGACATTTTGCTGTTGCTGTTGCTGTCAGTGTGACCTTCGACAGGACCAAGGCTCACTGGAAACGTTTGACTCATCAGAATTCTCATGCGAGCACTAAATAGACTTGAATGGGCACTCTGCCACCACCGAGGATTTCTCAATCTCTGTAACCTTGACGCCGAGTATTGTGTTGCTTGTTGTTCTGTACTCTAACCTTCCTCTGCACTCATCGTGCCAAGTTACTGGCAAATAACAAATCTAGATGCTGGTCAAGCAGGTCAGGCTGCTGAAGAAAGGTGGTCAATGCACCGTTCAGCAGGGGGGCTGAGGAGAGCCATGATTGAATCGGCTTGATGGGTTGAATGGCCTAATTCTACTCCTATTCCTTATGACCTTATGAGAGGGATGGTGGTTGTGGGGAGGGGCTGTCAGGTAGTCCCCCTCACTCATCCAGGGGCACGGTGAACAATGAAAGAAAGTGTCGCCATTAAGGCTAAATGTTGGCAAGGGAAGATTACTCACCCCCTTCACCCCACTGGTGACACAGGTACAATAACTGCACTTAAAGGACACTCGTTCAGGTCCCTGGACATAGAGGGATGTGGGCCAAACGTGGGCAAATGGGGCTAGCTTAAATTGGGAAATAGACAATAGGTGCAGGAGTAGGCCATTGGGCCCTTTGAGCCAGCATCGCCATTCACTGTGATCATGGCTGATCATCCCCAATCAGTACCCCGTTCCTGCCTTCTCCCCATATCCCCGGACTCCGCTATTTTTAAGAGTCCTATCTAGCTCTCTCTTGAAAGCATCCAGAGAACCTGCCTCCACCACCCTCTGAGGCAGAGAATTCCACAGACTCACCAATCTCTGTGAGAAAAAGTGTTTCCTCGTCTCCGTTCTAAATGGCTTACTCCTTATTCTTAAACTGTGGCCCCTGGTTCTGGACTCCCCCAACATCGGAAACATGTTTCCTGCCTCTAGTGTGTCCAAGCCCTTAACAAACTTATGTGTTTGAATGAGATCTCCTCTAATCCTTCTAAACTTCAGAGTGTACAAGCCCAGCGGCTCCATACTCTCAGCATATGACAGTCTCGCCATCCCGGGAATTAACCTTGTAAACCTACGCTGCACTCCCTCAATAGCAAGAATGTCCTTCCTCAAATTAGGGGACCAAAACTGCCCACAATACTCCAGGTGTGGTCTCACTAGGGCCCTGTACAACTGCAGTTGGGCCGAAGGGCATGTTTCCCTCTTCTACGACCCCATGACATTACTGGTTGCCTGTCTTAACTTACACTGAGTTAAATCTCTCCAAAGATAGACACAAAGAGCTGGAGTAACTCCAGGCAGCATCTCTGGAGAGAAGGAATGGGTGACATTTCGGGTCAAAAACAAATCTCTCCACTCTGCAAGGTCTTATGTACCATCCAAGTATGTTATTTTTGTTCTAGGGAGATATGGTGAGGAGACAAGCGATTGAGTGACAGCAATGCAGAGAGGGCTGACAATAAGGGGTCCCTACTAAGGGCCTTCAATAGCTCAGCTGGGAGAGCGCAAGACTGTAGGATGTACGGAGATATCCTTAGGAAAGGGCGGCACGGTGGCGCCACGGTAGAGCTACTGCCTTACAACGCTGGAGACCCAGGTTCGATCCTGACTATGGGTGCTGTCTGTACGGAGTTTGTACGTTCTCACCGTGACCTGCGTGGGTTTTCTCCGAGAACTTCGGTTTCCTCCCACACTCCAAAGACGTGCAGGTTTGTAGGTTAATTGGCTTGGCATAAATGTAAATTGTCCCCAGTGTGTGTAGGACGATGTTAGTGTGTGGGGATCGCTGGTCGGTGCGGACTCGATGGGCCGAAGGGCCTGTTTCGGCACTGTATCTCTAAACTAAACTAAACTAAGCAATGTAGAGGTCTTTTGAAGAGAGGCAGATGATGTGTGGCCAATGCATTAGGACACACTCCTGCCCACACTCATTCCTTTGTGCCTTGCCATGGCTGCATATTCCCATAGTTTTCATCGTTTAAAATTCTCCATCCAAAATCCAGCAGTATTACATTTTTGTGGCTCAGGAGTAGTGGGTTTGAATATGTCCACAACCCGACCTCACCAATGATCTACTTTGTATTTGTCTAGCTTGCACGATGGACTTTGCTTTGCACTATTATGGTCTGGCTGCCTAGATGGCGGGACTGTCTTATGAGGAAAGATTGGAAAGACTGGGCTTGTATTCACTGGAGTTTAGAAGGATGAGAGGCTATCTTATAGAAACGTATAAAATTATAAAAGGACTGGACAAGCTAGATGCAGGAAAAATGTTCCCAATGTTGGGCGAGTCCAGAAACAGGGACCACAGTCTAAGAATTAAGGAAGGCCATTTAAAACTGAGATGAGAAAATAACTTTTTCACCCAGAGAGTTGTGAAATTGTGGAATTCTCTGCAACAGAAGGCAGTAGAGGCCAATTCACTGGATGCATTTAAAAGTTAGATAGTTAAAAGTTAAGAGTTAGATAGCTCTTGGGGCCAGCAGAATCAAGGGATATGGGGAGAAGGCAGGCACGGGTTACTGATTGTGGATGGTCAGCTATGATCACAATGAATGGTGGTGCTGGCTGAAAGGGCCTGCTCCTCCTGCACCCATTTTCTATGTTTCTATTTTTCTACTACTGATAATTTCTTGTGTTGATTATTGCGTATTTATTTGTTGAGTTGATGAGTTAATGGTTCTTCAAATCTGCAGCAAGAATGAATTTGATTGTTCGGTTCCTAGTACGTACGACAACTAAACACTCTTTACTCTCTCGGTGACCCAGATTTCACTGTACCAATTGGTGCATGTGACAATGAATGTCTCTTGAATCTTGAATCTTGAGACTCTTCCCATGGATGGCGAATGAACCCACTGATCAAAAGATCTTCCTGAGGACCACTCCAACCCCGGCCATCCCCACTTCTCCTCTCGCCAGTCAAGCAGGAGATACAAAAGCTTGAAAGCACAGACTACCAGATTAAGGAACAGCCTCTTGCACCTTATGTTTTCATATTTAATGTTTTCACATCTTACACTTCCTTATCTCTAATCTCACTTTCCCCTGACTCTCAGTCTGAAGAAGGGTCTCGAGCTGAAACGTCACCCATTCCTTCTATCCAGAGTTGCAGCCTGCCCCGCTGTGTTACTCCAGCATTTTGTGTTTACCGTCACAGCTTCTACCCCGCTGTTACGAGTGCTGAATGTCCTTGCATAAGCTCGGGAGTAGTCCCGATCTCCCAACCTACATCACTGTGGACATTACATTTTTTTACCTGTACTTTCCCTGTAGCTGTAACTCTATAATGTTACAAGATGTTCCTGTATCTCGGTACACATGTCAATAATAAACCAACACGAATACCACTGAGGGAAGAAATTCCACCTCATCTTCACCCAAAATGGCAAACGTTCTCCCTAGTTCCAGATATCCCTACTAAGGGAAAGTCCCTTTCTCAATCCATCCTCTCAATCCCCCGCTCAAAATTCTATGTTGCAGTGCGATCCCTTCTCAGCCCCCTGTAGTCCAACAGTCGCAACCTGCTTGCCCTCTCCCATTCGTCAGCCCTTCACCACAGGACCCAGTCCAGTGAACCTTCTCTGCACTGCCCCCTGGGGTTGTGGACACATTCAAACCCACTACTCCTGAGCCACAGCAATGTAATACTGGTGGAGTTTGGATGGAGGCTTTTAGACGTTGAAAACTATGGAAACATGCAGCCATGGCAATGCACAAAGGAATGTGTGTGGGCAAGAGTGTTGGTAGCAATGGCCACACATTATCTGCCTCTCTTCAAAAGACCTCCGCATTGCTTAGTTTAGTTTAGAGATACAGCGTGGTAACAGGCCCTTCGGCCCACCGAGACCGCACCGACCAGCGATCCCTGCACATTGACTGATTACGTTTATTTCTAAATACGTGTGAGGATGATATGATCAAAGGATCAGGATTTTGCACAGGTTTTTCTCTCAGCTCATTCGGATTCATTCACGTACTTTAGCTCTTCAACCTTCTTGCTGGAAAATTACTTGGCACAACATATTAAAACATTCTGACCTATTTTTTCTCAATTCACGCAAGTTGTCTTTTGTGCCTCCTTGCTATCTGCAGGGTTGAAGGGTTTAGTTGTCGTAACTCACTTTAAAAATGGCTTTAAGATTAACCAGGGTATAGATTAATCATTAAAGGATTTTTGACCTTTTGAACAAAAAACACAATTTTGAACCTTATCATGGGATCATCTGGATGCATGACACCATGTCCATGTTGACCTGTTACCTAACTACACTAATCCCATTTGCTTACATTAGGATCGTGTTCGCTTTGTCTGTGTACGTGTCTGTCCCAATGACTCCTAAACGCAGTCAGTCCCCAGACAAACAACCAGGAAGGCAGTCCTGGAAGGGTGTCCTTCTGCCTGTGGTCTGTGACAAATGGGGTGTTGCAGGAGTCTGAGCCAAACGTAGATGGCTTGATTAGTGAGTTTGCAGATGACACAGAAGTTGCTGAAGTTGCAGACAGTAAGGAGAGCAGGATTTATGCAGGGAGGAACTGCAGATGCTGGATTCAACTGAAGATAGACACAAAAAGCTGGAGTAACTCTGTGGGTCAGGCAGCATCTCTGGAGAAAAGGAATGGGTGACGTATCGAAGAAGGGTCTCAATCCGAAATGTCACCTATTCCACTTTCTCCAGAGATGCTGTCTGACCCACTGAGTTGCTCCAGCTTTTTGTGTCTATCTTCAGTTTAAACCAGCATCAGCAGTTCCTTTCTACTCAACGAAATGACCTGGCTTGTTGCAGAATAATTACTGAACGTATTAAACAACTGCTGAGGTACTTCAGCTTTTTGTGTCTATCTTCTATTTGAATGCAGGATATAGTTCCGTTACCAACAGGGCGGAGAAATGGCAGATTGAGACTAATCTAAGCAAGTGTGAGATGTGCCAAATGCAAGCAGAAAGTATACAGTGAATAGGGATAACGGAGGGATCTTGGCGTCCTAGTCCTTAGCTCCCTGAAAGTAGCAGCACAAATAGATGGAGTGCTGAAGTAGTCCTCTGGTATGCTTGCCTTCATTGGTCGGGGAATTGAGTATAAGTGTCAGGAAACCATGAGTGTAGACACAAAATGCTGGAGTAACTCAGCGGGTGAGGCAGTATCTACGGAGAGAAGGAATTGCCGACGTTTCGGGTCGAGACCCTTCTTCAGACTGATTCCTTCTCTCCATAGATGCTGCCTCACCCGCTGAGTTACGCCAGTATTTTGTGTCTACCTTTGATTTTAGCAGCATTGGAATGGTCAGACTCATCATGCAACGGTGAAAGCAACAGGTGTCCTAAACTTTCTGAGGCGCAACTTTCATCATTGTTCAACTTCTGTCAAGGAGAAGCTATACTTCACCCTCGTTAGACCTCATTTGGACTACGCAGTTGCAGCATGGGACCCATACACAAACAAAAACATTTCTTCCATCGGACGTGTCCAAAGACAGGCAGCTCGATTTGTTACTAGCACCTATGAGAGAGAAGCGAGTGTCACCAAACTTCTGAATTCTCTGGGGTGGAACCCTCTCCAAGACAGACGTGAAGCTCACCGTTTGACCTGTTTTTACAAAATGTTAAATGGTCAGCTCGACATAGACTACAAGACCTACACCAAACCCAAACCAATTAGTTGCAGATGAGGGCATTCGATCCAATTTGTGATCCCAGCTACAAAGACAGATGTGTACAGCAATTCGTTCTTCCCCCGCACAATTAAAGCATGGAATAATCTCCACCCTACTATAGTTACCCAACCAGATGCAACTAAATTTAAAGTAGCTCTTTCTTCCCAATAACCCTTTCTGGCTTAAGCCCTCCCTCCACCACCTCCAGTTTAAATTCCATTTGGAATATTTTAGAGGACCAAGAAACCAAGAACCAAGAAACCAAGCATCTGCAGTTCTTTCTTACACAGGAAGCCATGATGAAGGTTTATAAACCTGTGGTTAGGCCGCATTTGGAATATTGTGTGCAGTTCTGGTTGCTCCTGCATAGGAAGAATGTGAAGGCTTTGGAGAGGGTGCATAAATTATTTACCAGGATGCTGCCTGGATGAGAGGTATAAGGAATGGTTGGTGAATTATGTTCTATGAAGTGTCAGAATCTGAAGAGTAACCTGATAGAAGCATGTAAAATTAATGGCGGTTATAGATCAGTATTAGTTTAGTTTATTGTCACGTGTACCAAGGTACAGTGAAAAGCTTTGGTTGTGTGCTAATCAGTCAGCAGAAAGACAATACATGATTACAATTGATCTGTATACAGTGTATAGATACATGATAAGGGAATAACATTTAGTGCAAGGTAAAGCCAGCAAAGTCCGATCAAGGGTAGTCCGAGGGTCACCCAAGAGATAGATAGTAGTTCCGACAGTCAGTAGGATAGATAGATAGGGTACACAGTCAGAATCTGTTAGAAATAGTTGAGTTTGGCATCATGTTCGGCACAAACATTGTGGGCCGAAGGACCTGTTTGTGTGCTGTACTGTTCTATGTTCTATTTATTCCTAAGAGCTTAATGTTCTCTAATGCCTCCACTTCAATTCTAACTGTTGGGTCCCTGGCTGTTGGTGTTAGTATGTGCGTGCTGTCGGTAGACAACTTAGAACACTTGTGTGGATATATCTAGGTCTATTTATAACATTATGACACTGTCTAAGTGTTCAGTGTCGAGCTGTAGAAGCTTGAAGCAATCCTCTAGTTAGCCTAAACATTCTGGATGCACACACCAAATCAATACTTTGATCTGTCGTTTGCGCGCCTTACCCTTCCATATCTCTAGACTCCCTCTTTCCCCTGACTCTCAGTCTGAAGAAGTGTCTCGACCCGAAATGTCGCCCATTCCTTCCCACCAGAGATGCTGCCTGTCCCGCTGAGCTACTCCAGCATTTTGTGTCTGTCTTCGGTGTAAACCAGCATCTGCAGTTCCTTGCTATACACCACTGGAAATGCTCGGATCAATCACATCCAGTATTACTAAACCTGTCGGGGTCTCGACACCCATTCCTTCTCTCCAGAGACACTGCCTGTCCCGCTGAGTTACTCCAGGATGTTGTATCTATATCTCTATTCCCAAACAAGAACCATCTACAACATCTAAAGTCTTCTCAACGTGGAATTCTGGAACTTTCTCTGAGCCTCGTGTGATGATATGGGAAGGTTTTGAGCCAAGGTTTTCCACACAACAGAAACTCTTTGAATCCACTTTTCTTTTGCCGAAAGGCTCACTAAAGTTTAGAGACTCATGCTTGCATATGGATTATTTATTTCCTTGGTTGAATGAAGCAGAAGCTTCCAGAATAAAGAAAAGGCAGCAGTGAGAAGCTGGCATGTGAGTTGTTTTTTTCACTTCTCCGTTGACACATCTGAACTTTGAGCCAAATCCTGTGACCGCTGAGAGAGGGCGGGAGGAGGGGGAGAGAGGGAGGAGGGAGAGAGAGAGAGAGAAAAAAGAGGGAGAGAGAGGAGCAGAGAGAGATAAACTGAGATATAAATAGCGGAGAACATCTGCGATTTCCATAGCAAGAGAAAGATCAGCATAGGAACAGGCGGTGAAGAAAGTTACTACACACGTAAGACTGTGACTATAATCTTGTTTATCATTCATTTATCGGGGAAACAACTTTTAAATTTTAGAAATTTTTGAATTGGGTGAATGGGAATAATCCAATGTCTGAATTTTCTCTGTGTTGTAATGTCTCATGTTTATCCCTCAACCCAACAGAATTTTAACAAATTGGACACACAGTCTAAATTTTGGAATAATTTGAATGGCTGAATCTAACTTTTAATGCATTCATGTTCAGGAGCCATGTAAAACAAATACTTTTTAAAGATACATTTCACCCACGGTGAGATTGTGGTGTTAAGATTATTTTTCGAGCAGAATTAAGAATTTCAGAATTAAAGTACGTTCTTTTGGGAAGGAGATGAGGAGGAATATCTTTAGTCAGAGGGTGGTGAATCTGCGGAATTCTTTGCCACAGACGGCTGTGGAGGCCAAGTCAGTGGATATTTTTAAGACAGAGATAGATAGATTCTTGATCAGTACGGGTGTCAGGGGTTATGGGGAGAAGGCAGGAGAATGGGATTAGGAGGAAGAGATAGATCAGCTATGATTGAATGGGCCGAATGACCTAATTCTACACCTATACCTTATGACCTTATGAGAAAGATTTAGCAGGAACCTGAGGGGCAACATTTTCACATTTATGAGACCTCCTGCGCGAGAAGGTAGTTGTGGCAGGTACTATAACATTTAAAAGATAATAATATTAAAAATACGTGGATAGGAAAGGTTTAAAGGAATATGGGCCAATCATGGTTAAATGGTCATAGTGCAGATAGGGCAAGTTCGTCGTGTGTATGCAACCAGCTGCCAGTGGAAGTAGTTGAGGCAGGGACTATCACACGTTTAAGAACTAGTTAGTCAGATACATGGATAGGACAGGTTTGGAGGGATATGGGCCAAACGCAGACAGGTGGGACAAGTATAACTGGGACGTTGGCCGGTGTGGGCAAGTTGGGATGAAAGGTCTGTTTCTGTGCTCTCTGTTAGGTGTATGACTTCATCTAACTATCTGTTGCTAGAATGGTTCTAGATTAAGGGGTGACTAGGTAGAGAGAACTAAGAAACTGGGATCATTAGCAAAGAGAAGAATTTGACAGAAGTGTTCATAGCCATCAGTGTTCAGAGTTAGGTGGAGTAATAACATAGAACTTTCCGAGGCTGATTAAAACCAAGGCCCAGATTTAAGACGCTTGGGGAAAGAACCAGAGGTCACAGACAGAGGGAGAAAGTTACTTTAGCTGATGAGTATTTACCACACACTGCCAAAAGGGATCTGGAGACGGATTCAATCACAGCCTTCAAAACAAATGTGGTAAAATAGCCGAGGGGGGAAATGTCAGAAAGATGCGGGGAAAGTGAAATGAGAGCCAGTGAGCTAAATAGGCTCATTCAATGCCGCTGTATAGAATCTGCAAATCCACAACACTCTATATTCTCCCTACACCTTGAAGCAGGCTGCGCTGCACATCGCAGTAGTTCGGGTGCCTCGAACAGATATTCACACTCAAAGATAGTCACAAGCAATCGTCACCACAAGAAGCTGTCACTTTAACTTCGGACTCTTGCTTAAAGGGCCTGTCCCACTGTACGAGGTAATTCAAGAATTCTCCCGAGTTCTCCCCTGATTCGAGCTCGTGTAATGTACGTAGCGGGTACGTAGGAGTTTGTGGATGTCCCGTAGCGGCTCATACGAGTAACGGTAGATACTCGCGGAATCCGGTAAACTCGTGACGTTTTTTCAACACTGTGAAAAATGTCCACGAGTAAAAAAATACTCGTGATGAAAAAAATGGTTACTTTTTACTCGTACGAGCCCCTACGTACCCTCAGGGGAGAACTCAGGAGAACTCTTGAATTACCTCGTACAGTGGGAACGGCCATTAATATTTATACTCCGAACTTTATAGTTTTGGACTGTTAACTCCACACTGAGCTGGATAAGGTGCAGAGAAGCTTTACGAGGATGATGGCAGGACTCAAGACCCTGAGCTATCTATAGGGATAGGTTGGGTTAAATAAAGGCTAGGACTTTATTTCTTGGAGCGCAGGAGGCTGAGGGGTGATCTTATAAAAAGGTATGAGTGCAATACACAGGGTGAGTGCATAGAGACTTTTACACAGTGTTGGGGAATCAAGAACTAGAGGAAAAAGCAACATGATGCAGGAACTCAGCAGGTCAGGCAGCCCCCTCTGGAGGGAATGAACAGGCAAGGTTTTGAGTGGAGACCCTTCATCAGACTGGCAAAGGGTTTCCGACCCACAACCTCGTATTTCCACTTCCCTCCACAGATGCTGTTTGACCTGCTGAATTCCTCCAGCACTTTGTGCTTTCTGCTCAAGATTCCAGCAAGTCCAATTCCTCATGTATCCAAACGGGATAATACTGGGAAGTTTCGGCAGGCAGGTAGCAACTGAGGAGAAACCGTTCAAAGATCTTTCTCCAGGGTTTTGACAGAAGAGAATCAGACTGAAACATGACACGCTTTATAGAGGTGTATAAGATCATGAGAGGAATAGATTGGGTAGATGCACAGAGTCTCTTACCCAGAGTAGGGGAATCGAGGACCAGAGGACTAGTAGGTGAAGGGGAACAATTTATTAGGAATCTGAGGGGTAACCTTTTCACACTGAGGGTGGTGGGTGTATGGAATGAGCTACCAGAGGAGGTAGTTGAGGCTGGGACTATCCCAACATTTAAGAAACAGTTAAGACAGTTACATGGATAGGACAGGTTTGGAGGGATATGGACCATACGCAGGCAGATGGGACTAGTGTAGGTGGGACATGTTGGGCGGTGTGGGCATGTTGGGCCGAAGGGCCTGTTTCCACACTGTATCAATGACTCTATGAGGTGGGACTAGTATAGCTGGGACATGTTGGGTGGTGTGGGCAAGTTGGGCTGAAGGGCCTGTTTCCACACTGTATCACTCTATGACTCTCTATGACTAACCACCAGCTGATCATCTGTGTAGCTAGTCAAACAGATATCAGGAATTGATGGCATTTTGTTGTGGATCTCAGTGTTAGCAGGCATGGCCAGTATATAATGGTCCATATGGAGAAATTGTCAAGATCCCTGGAATCCCCCTCCATTGATAATTATATTTTATTGTATACATAGAACAGGGCAGCACAGGAGCAGGCCCTTCGGCCCACATGTCTGTGCCAAACATGATGCCAAGTTAAACTAATCTCCTCTGCCTGCACGTGATCCATATCGCTCCATACCTGGGAGCACCAATGTGAAAGCCTCTTAAACTTCACTATTGTATCTGCCTCCACTGACACTTCTGGCAGTGTGTTCCAGGCACCCACCACCCTCTGTGTACAAACCTGCCCTTGCACATGTACTTTAGACTTTATCCTCTCATCTTAAAGCTATACCCTTTGGTCTTTGAAATGTTCACCCTGGGGGAAAAAGGTTCTGCCTATCCCATCCACGCTTTCATCATTTTTATCGACTTCTATCAGCTTTCCCCTCAACCTCTGACACTCCAGAGAAAACAATCCAAGTTGGTCCAACCTCTCCTTGTAAATTGCCATGACCTGACGAGCCTCCTCACAAATGTTGGTAACACTAAATATAATTTCCAAATAACCAGGAACTCTCTCAGAATCTATGGACGATGGACTTTGGGCTCTGTTTTGTTTTTAGGCTATCATTGGGTTTTTTTTAATTTGTTTTATTTATTATATTATCTATTTATAAAGCTGCTGTGCTGCTGCTGCTGCTGCAAGTATGAGTTTCATTAGGACATGCGCTGGTAACATTGCAAAGGAGATGTTTTAGGAAGGAACTGCAGATGCTGGTTTAAACCGAAGATAGACACAAAAAGCTGGAGTAACTCAGCAGGACGGGCAGCATCTCTGGAGAGAGGGAATGGGTGACGTTTCTGGTCGAGACCCTTCTTCAGACTGAGAGGCAGGGGAAAGGGAAATGAGAGATATAGACGGTGATATAGAGAGATATAGAACAAATGAATGAAAGATACACAAAAAAACGATGATAAAGGAGACATTGTTAGCCGAGGGCTAGGTGAAAATGAGTTAAAGCCCTGTCCTACGGTACGAGTTCATTCCAAGAGCTCTCCCGAGTAAAAAAAATGAAACTCGTGGTAAGCACGGAGAATGAACGTAGCGAGTACGTCGGAGCTCGGGGACGTCTCTTAGCGGCCCGTAACGCTAACGGCAGGTACTCGTGAAGACTCGCTAATGGCAGGTAAGCATGGGAAGACTCGTGAAGATTTTTTAACATGATGAAAAATGTCCACGAGAGCCCCAAGTACCGACGAGTGGCCATTACCGTAAATCTCCGAGTTCGAATCAGGGCAAACTCGGGAGAGCTCTTGGAATGAACTTGTACCGTGGGACAGGGCTATTACAGACTCAACAAGACGACTTGAAACAAGTGCATTGACTGGGGTGGGGGAGAGACGAAGAGAGAGTGAATGCAAAGGATACTTGTAGTTACAGAAAATCAATATTTGTACCACTGGGTCGTAAGCTGCCCAAGTAAAGTTTTTGTCTGGAGATACAGTATGATGCAATCAAAACAGTATCTCCCAGCACTGACCTGCAAGTCTGAGTCCAGAGATAGACACAAAATGCTGGAGTAACTCAGCGGGTCAGGCAGTATCTCTGGAGAGAAAGAATGGGTGACATTTCGGGTCGAGATTCTTCTTCAGACTGAATCCCCATCTCATTCCCAAAATAGTTGAATGTAGCAGAGGTGAACTTTATGTGAATCAAATGATGAAGTGGCGTTTGGTGCAAGAGTTATGTCGAAGACCAGATGGAGCTTTGCCCTTTGTTCTTCTGTTTCAGCCAAAGGCCTCTGTGCCGATGCAGAGGTGCCTGGGTGTTGCCCTGGCTCTCTGCCTGCTCCCTGTGGGCTGGGCAGAGAGTCAGGGGCAATGCGAGAAGCCGAAAGCATGGACCATCGGGGAGGAAAATCCCATGGAACAATCCTTGGGGAGAGTGACTGTGGTGGCATTACTGCAGGCTAGCTGACATTTCTGTCTGGTGCAAGCCACCAGGTAAGGAACTCCAGAAGCAACGCTGTAGATATTATTTGGGATATTATTTTCCCTGCCTGTAGAAACGGTTTAATTGCATAAGCAGCACAACATTGATTAACCATATTTAATAATTAATAAGCAATAACTAGTGTGGCACAGTGGCTCAGCCGTGGAGTTGCTGCCTCACAGCAGCAGAGACCTGGGTTCGAACCTGACTATACGGTGCTGTCTGTACGGAGTTTGCACGCTCTCCCTTTGACCGCCTGGGTTTTCTCCGGGAGCTCTGGTTATGTCCCATACTCCAAAGACATACGGGTTTGCAGGTTAATTGGCTTCTGTAAATTGTCCCTAGTGTGCAGGACATAACTAGTGTATGCGTGTGGGTTTTCTCCGGGTGCTCCGGTTTCCTCCCACAATCCAAAGACGAACAGGTTTGTAGGATATTTGGCTTCTGTGCATTTCCAATTGTCCCGAGTGTGTGTAGGATAATGCTTGTATACGGGAGTGATTGCTGGTCAGCATGAACTCGATGGGCCGAAGGGCCTATTGCCACGCTGTCTCTCTAAAGTTGAAATCATTAATATCTTACCATTTTTCAACCGTTGCTCGCTATGTTCATGAAATAAAATCATTTAACATTTCTCTTGATGGTATCTATCTCAATGTTCCAATGGCATAAGAGAGGCATTCTCGTTCAAGGTAACGGCATGCCTTCAGTTCAGTTCCCTTTCCAGAGCTCCATTCGTGCTTGTTAGAACTTTGTCCTTTTTGTAGCCATGTGGGGAAGCAGCATGGAGGGTGAGGGTGGCCTGGCATGGAAAACCTTCAGGCAATGCAACCAATACAAACTGGCAAACTTCCACCAACACTGGAGATTGGTTCAATGGATCGATGGTCCTTTATTGCCACGTATACCGAGGTACAGTGCAATGTGATTTAGCATACAGTCCTACCAAAAGGCAACAAGATACAAAACTACATATAGATTAAATATTAACAGCCACCACAGCGGCGTGTGCGAATCATAGAAAATAGGTGCAGGAGGAGGCCATTCGGCCCTTCGAGCCAGCACCGCCATTCATTGTGATCATGGCTGATCGTCCAAATCAATAACTGGTGCCTGCCTTCTCCCCATATCCCTTGATTCCACTAGCCCCTAGAGCTCTATCTAACTCTCTCTTAAATCCATCCAATGATTTGGCCTCCACTGCCCTCTGTGGCAGGGAATTCCACAAATTGATCAGCCATGATCACATTGAATGGCGGTGCTGGCTTGAAGGGCTAAATGGCCTCCTCCTGCACCCATTGTCTATTGACTATTGTCTATAAATTCACAGGGCACACAGCATTCCCCAGGGCACACAGCATAAGCGGAGACCCACAGCCATCAGTTCAATGTCCGGGCCACACAGGCGCTCCTTCACCGTGCTGTGACCAGAGTTGTACCGACCGCTGTCGCTCTCTCTGCAGTCCCTGTCCGCCTGAACAGTCAGAAAGCCGTCTCCACTCGCACCAGACTGCGGGATGTTCTCATGGAGCCGCGGTCCCTCCCACGCCGGGTCCTTCTTTGATCCTCCCCCCGGCAGCGACGTCCTCACTCCACAAGGTCCCTCATCGACTGCCGCACCAAATTCTCCACTATCGCCACCGGGTCCCCACTTGACGCCTCCGTGGTGCCGACCCTGCACGCTGGGCAGTCAGCTCAGGGAACCACGCCACAGGATCCATCGAGTCCATATCCTGCAGTGCCTGCAGGATGTTCCATGCTGGCCACTGCCCGATGGACCCGCAGTCAAAGGTGTTGGGCTGGAAAAACTGTTCCACAAATGACTGGCAATATCCAGCTATATTTCACTACCTGAATACCACCACTAGAGGACCTCTGTCCCACACAGCAGAAATGTTGCTCCTCGTGACTGCATGCCACACACCTGAGCAAACTAGAATCTGTCTGCATACCACCTGTTTCATCCAGTATTTCCCATTTTAGATTATGTAAGATTTGTTACTGCTTCCTTACAAAGTAAGTAAATCAGGCATTTTTCTCCCAACCATCTAAATTAATCACACAGACCATAGAACAGTGCAGCATTAGAACTGACCCTTTTGCTCTCAATGTCCGTGCCGAACATGATGCCAATTCTTTACGCTGTGTTTTTAAGAAACACTACTGGGGCTTTTAACAGATAATTGAGACCTCTATAGCATTAGCCTCTCACGCTAGTTCATAGCTTCTTCTGTGGTTCTCAAAGGTAACCATAAAGTGCCAAAATATGAACGATAGCAAAAATAAAAACTTTCCTCCGATTTGACGACCTCGAAAAGATCATCCACACATTTATCTCCTCCCGTCTTGGTTACTGCAACACCCTTTACACTGGCATTAGCCAATCATCCCTGTCCCGCCTGCAACTGGTCCAAAACGCCGCAGCGAGACTCCTGACGGGCACCCGAAAAAGGGACCACATCACCCCGATTCTGGCCTCTCTCCACTGGCTCCAAGTGTGGTTCCGAATCAATTTCAAGCTCCTTCTTTTGTTTACAAAGCCCTTAACAGGCTTGCCCCCACCTACATCAAAAATCCCACCATTCTACCTCCAGGTCCCTCAGATCGGCAGACTTGGGGTTACTGACCATCCCGCGGTCTAGGCATAAGCTCAGGGGTGACCGCGCTTTTGCGGTTGCTGCGCCTAGACTATGGAACAACATCCCTCTTCTCATCAGAACTGCCCCCTCCATCGACTCCTTTACGTCTAGACTTAAAACTTATTTCTACTCACAAGCCTTTCTTGAGGTTCCCTGTATGTATGTATTTATGTATGTATTGTTGATCCATGTACCACTGTATGTAGCACGTTAGTACCTGCACTGATGTAAAGCACTTTGGTCAATGAGACTTGTTTTTAAATGTGCTATAGAAATAAAATTGACTTGACTTGCAATGCTTTTTTCTATTCCTCTAGTCTCTTCCCCGCTGTTATCAGGTTCTTGAACAGACCTTTCAAATGCTTGGGATGAATTCCCGATCTTCCATTCTACCTCTGCACTTTTTCTGTCGCTGTTTATTTTCTCTTTGCACTAACTAATGTTCTCACGTACGGTATGGCTTGCCTGGAAAGCAAGACAAAGCTTTTCACAGCATCTCGGTACACGTGACGTTTAAAGAACCAGAACAGTTCTTTAAATGAGTGAGATTGCAGGCAGCACAAGACTGGGAGCTCCACTAAACTAGTGTTCTCTTCAAGAAAAAAATACCATTGTTAACGTCCTTAATCCTTCGTTTAACGAACCATTATTGGTATTAATGTATTATTATCACATGTACAGAGATACAGTGAAAAACTTTATTTGTGTGCTGTTGTCAAATCATATTATACAATGAACCCATACATAAATACAACAGGTAGTACAATGAGAAAAATACCAGAATGCAAAATATAGTGATACAGCTCACTTACAATGGTTTTCATCTGTCTAATATGTTTTGCTTAGTGCAACCAGACTCATCAATCTACTATGTGCAGGAAGGAACTACAAATGCTGGTTTAAACCATAGACACAAAAAGCTGGAGTAACTCAGCGGGTCAGACAACATCTCTGGAGAGAAGGAATACAGTAGGTACGGTTTCGACCCAAAATGTCACCTATTCCTTTTCTCCAGAGATGACAATAGACAATAGGTGCAGGAGTAGGGCAATCGGCCCCTCGAGCCAGCACCGCCATTCAATGTGATCATGGCTGATCATCCACAATCAATACCCCATTCCTGCCTTCTCCCCATATCCCTTGGCTCTGCTATCTTTAAGAGCTCTGTCTAACTCTCTGTTGAAAGCATCCAGAGAACCTGCCTCCACCGCCCTCTGGAGCAGAGAATTCCACAGACTCACAACTCTCCGTGTGAAAAAGTTTATCCTCGTCTCCGTTCTAAATGGCTTACCCTTTATTCTTAAACTGTCGCCCCTGGTTCTGGACTCCCCCAACATCGGGAACATGTTTCCTGCCTCTAGCGTGTCCAAACCCTTAATAATTTTATATGTTTGAATAAGATGCTGTCTGAGCCACTGAGTTACTCCAGCATTTGGCATCTGTCCTCATCGTTCTACATACCTTGTGATACCAGGTACATTTGTTTTTCAATTGGTTCATAATTTCAGTTTGAAGCGCCTAAAGCACAGCCTGGATCGCCGTGGGTTCGTGAACATCTCCTACCTGGTGGTAAATCACCAAGCCAATGACTCGCGTAAAAATTACCAACAGCTGAAGGAGAAGGTGGAAGGACAGCTGCCCGTGTATCAACAAGGCACTGATCAGCCGGACGTTTGGAATCTACTCCGCGGCGAGAAGGATGACTTCCTCATCTACGACAGGTCAGTAACTCCATCGTGTGGCTGTCTGCCGGCTTTTGACTGCCTTTCCTGCTGTAAATCATCGGCTATGATCAACAAATACCTCCGATACTCTCTCCCTCGCTGCTGCATCGGTATTGTGAAAAGAGCTTTGCTTTTCATCAAGCCCTAATCATTCCCCCTCTGAGGGATTTATTATTTTTTACCCCCTTCTTGCTAGACTATAGTTGACCATGAAATAAATGTGACTATAGGCGGGCCTTTGACTCCAGTAGAGGATGAGGGAGAGGAATTTCTAAGTGTGTGTAGGTTATCCTCATTGTTGTACAACACAACGGGTCCGGGCTGCACGTTCCAGATTTCAAAACCACTCTGAGTAAAAAGCTTCCCAACGCAAATTGGAGGAACAGTACCTCATATTTTGCTTGGGCACCTTACTACTTAGCAGTATAAATAGATAGATAGATAGATAGATAGATAGATATAGATAGATATAATTTATTGCCACACAACCAGGGTCAGTGGAGATTTGGGTTGTCAGCAGCAGTACAATAATAAAGAACACACAATAAAACTGTAACACAAACATACACCACAGCATTCATCACTGTGGTGGAAGGCACAAAAATTTGGCCAGTCCTCCTCCATTTCCCCCCCCGTGTACAGGACCAGAGTCCAGTCAGTCCAGGATCGGCTCTTCCTCACCGGAGACCGCGGCTTTAGATTGTTGTAGGCCACAGTCCGGCGGTCGAGATTTAAAGTCCCCGCCGCAGCCAGAAGCACCGTAGACTGCAGGGCCGGCGGTCGAAGCTCCCCTCCAGGGGTGTTGGTAAGTCCATGCCGGCCCCGCGGAGGAGTTGGCCGCGGGCCGGCAGTGATGACTTCTTCTTCCCCCGGGTCCCCAACGTGAGATCCCGGGCTGTAGACGCCGCACCAGCTGGAGCTCTGCAGACCGCGGCTTCAGGCTGCGACTTCAGGCTGCCGGCTGCCCCGGGCCAGCGAAACGGAGCGCTCCCCTCCAGCTAGCCCCAGCGAGGGTTCACCCGCTCCACGTCGAGAGTCCACGCTGCGCCCGCCGCTGAAGCCCCGGGCGCGTCTCCAGGAAAGGCCGCGTCGATCCTTGATGTTAGGCCACGGGGGAGGCGACCTGGAAAAAGTTGCCTCTCCATGGAGGAGGCGACCGAAGCGGTTTCCCCCTCACCCCCCCACACCACCCCCCACACAAATCACACGAAGAAACACAAAATACATACTTTAAAACATACTAAAAAAAATTAAAAAAGCTGGAAAAACTGACGCGCTGCTGACATGGCTGCACACAGAGGAGCGCCCCCTACAAAATATTGACTTCTCTAACTTCAAGTAATCCATGCTTTCCCTCTCCCTCCATCTCTCCCCCATCCTAGTTCTCCAACCAGTCTGACTGTCCTCCTGATTACATTTTATCTTGGTATGCTTCATTGTCACCTTCCTACAGCTAACAATGATCTATTCTACATTTTCCTTTTTCCTTCCTCCCCTTTGATCTCGTTTTCACACCTTATCCGTCCCCATCGCTGTGTCTCCCTGTCCCCTGACTCTCGGTCTGAAGAAGGGTCTTGACCCAAAACGTCACTCATTCCTTCTCTCCAGAGATGCTGCCTGTCCCGCTGAGTTACTCCAGCATTTTGTGTCTATTTCTCATTCTAAAACGTCATCTTCTCACCTTAAACCCTTGTCCTTATATCCTACGTTAATGGGCCTACTATGCTGCAGAAAGTAAGAATTTCATTGTTCTGATGCTGGTAGATATGACAATTAGATACCTTTGACGAGTTTGAAACCACCTATCCTATGAAAAGGATTCTGACTCTGTACCCAATCTGGACCTCTCCTAATCTTATAGATGTCTGTTATGTCATCTTTCAGCCTTCATTCTGGAAAATCTAATCTAACCTATATCCAACTCCTCTCCATAGCTAAAATCCTCTAATCCAGGTAGTATTCTGGTGAATCTCCTCTGCACCCTCTCCAATACATTCACATCCTTCCTGAAGGCGACCATGAACTGCACACACTACTCAAACTGCAGCATAAACGTCCCAGCTCTTAAATTATATCACCTAACCTATGAAAGAAAACAATATCTTAGAAACAAAATGCTGGAGAAACTTAGCTGGGCAGGCAGCATTTCCGGAGTGAAGGAATGGGTGATACCTCGAGTCGAGACCCGAAACTTCACACGAATGATCCCAGGAGTGAGTAGGTTAATAACCTATGATGAGCGTTTATCGGCACTGGGCCTGTATTCACTGGAGTTTAGAAGAAAGAGGGGGGGGGGCGATCTCATTGAAACATACAGATTAGTGAAAGGCTTGGATAGAGTGGATGTGGAGAGGATGTTTCCACTAATGGGAGAGACTAGGACTAGCCTCAGAATTAAAGGACGTTCTTTTTGGAAGGAGATGTGGAGAAATTTATTTCGTCAGAGGGTGGTGAATCTGTGGATTTTCTTTGCCTCAGAAGGCTGTGGATCCAGGTCAGTGAATATTTTTAAGGCAGAGATAGATAGATTCAAGATTAGTACGGGTGTCAGAGGTTACGGGGGGAGGCAGAAGAATGGGATTAGGAGCAAGAGATAGATCAGCCATGATTAGAAACATAGAAACATAGAAATTAGGTGCAGGAGTAGGCCATTCGGCCCTTCGAGCCTGCACCGCCATTCAATATGATCATGGCTGATCATCCAATGATCAATATGCTGGTAGATATGATCAATATGATCATCCATTGAATGATGAAATAGACTTGATGGGCCAAATGGCTTAATTCGACTCCTATCACTTATGACATGACATGAAATGTCACCCATTCCGTTTCTCCAGAGATACTGCCAGTCCCGCTGAGTTACTCTAGCCTTTTGTGTCTATCTTCGGCGTAAACCAGCACCTGCAGTTCCTTCCTACACATGCAATACGTCTTCTTCACCACCTTATCTGGCAGTGTTGCTGCTTTCAGGGAACTATGGACTTGGACCCTAAGGTCCCTGTGCTCATTAACGTTTCTTACCACTCTACCATGTAATGTATATATCCTATTCCATATGAATACATCACCTCTTCTCCACCCTGTCCAACCCTTCCACATCCTTCCTGCAATGGGGCAACCTCAACTGCAAACTATACTCCAAATGCAGCCTGCCCAAAATTATATAAAGCTATATTGTGACTGCCTGACTCTTGCACTCAATGCCCCAACGATGATGAAGGCAAGCACAACATACTCCTTCAGGTTTGATCCAGACCTTGGATACTGTTTGTACAGGTTCTCGGTTTTACAAGGTTAATTCCCGGGATGGCGGGACTGTCATATGCTGAGAGAATGGAGCAGCTGGGCTTGTACACTCTAGAGTTTAGAAGGATGAGAGGGATTCTCATTGAAACATACAAGATTGTTAAGGGTTTGGACACGCTAGAGGCAGGAAACATGTTCCCGATGTTGGGTGAGTCCAGAACCAGGGGCCACAGTTTAAGAATAAGGAGTAAGCCATTTAGAACGGAGACGGGGAAACACTTATTCTCACAGAGAGTGGCGAGTCGGAGGGCGGTGGAGGCAGGTTCTCTGGATGCTTTCAAGAGAGAGCTAGATAGGGCTCTTAAAAATAGCAGAGTCAGGAGATATGGGGAGAAGGCAGGAACGGGGTACTGATTGGGGATGATCAGCCATTAGCGGTGCTAGCTCGAAGGGACTCCTGCACCTATTGTTTATTGAAATGTGAAGTTTTGCCAGATGCTCCGGTTTTCTCCCCTATCCCCCAAAACTCTGTGAATTGCCCTTTATGTAGGTGAGTGGTAAAATAATTAAAATGGGAGGTACAGGGCATGTGAGAGACTGCAGTCACAGAGCCACGGGGAAGCAGAGGGGTGAAGGGACTGTCCTCTGTCTCCATCAATGGTGTGGATGTGCAGTTTACCAGGGATTACAAACACCTTGGAGTTTACCTGGACAGTAAACTGGACTGGCTGAGGCCCTGTACAAGAAGGGACAGAGCCGGCTGGAGTTTTTGAGAAGGCTTCACTCCTTCAACATCTGCAGTAAGATGCTGCAGATGTTCTACCAATCGGTGGTAGCCAGCGCCATCTTCTTCGCTGCCGTGTGCCGGGGCAGCAGGGCGAAGGTTGCGGACACCAACAGGATCAACAAACTCGTCAGGAAGGCTGGAGGCGGAGTTGGAGTTGGATTCACGGGAGGTGGTCTTGGAGGGGAGGATGCTCCTCAAACTGCGGAGCATCCTGGACAATACAGCTCACCCACCCATGACACACTAGTCAACCTGAGGGGCACCTTCAGCAACAGACTGGTTCCACCGAGATGCAGCACAGAACGCCACAGGAGATCCTTCTTCCCTGTGGCTATCAAACTTTACAACTCCTCCCCCTTCTGTCGTGGGGTAGACTGATACTGACTCCCCCCCCCCCCCTCAATCTTTACACATCCCCCAAGACCTTCCACTCATCATGTTAATTTCATGTTTCATGTATTTTTATGACTGTTTATAATAATAATAGATTTTATTTATGGGCGCCTTTCAAGAGTCTCAAGGACACCTTACAAAAATTGAGCATGTAGAGGAAAAACATGTAAGGGGAATGAAATAAATAGTAGAGACATGACTAGTACACAAAGTAAAGACAGAATTCAATACAAAACACAGTATGAGGCAATTAATGCACAGATGAAAAGGGACGGGGACGAGGGGCTAAGGATAGGCAGAGGTGAAGAGATGGGTCTTGAGGCGGGACTGGAAGATGGTGAGGGACACGGAATTGCGGATCAGTTGGGGGAGGGAGTTCCAGAGCCTGGGAGCTGCCCTGGAGAAGGCTCTGTCCCCAAAACTGCGGAGGTTGGACTTGTGGATGGAGAGAGGAGACGGGCTGATGTGGATCTGAGGGACCGTGAGGGTTGGTAGGGGGAGAGGAGGTCAGTGAGATATGGGGGGGCCAGATGGTGGAGGGCTTTGTAAGTGAGGACCAGGATTTTGTAGGTGATCCGGTGGGAGATGGGAAGCCAGTGAAGTTTTTTGAGGACTGGAGTGATGTGATGCCAGGATTTGGTGTGGGTGATGAGTCGGGCGGCTGCGTTCTGGACCAGTTGGAGTCGGTTGATGTAGGTGGAGCTGATGCCAAGGAGAAGTGAGTTGCAATAGTCCAGTCGGGAGGAGATGAAGGCATGGATGAGTCTTTCAGCAGCAGGCGGTGTGAGAGAGGGTCTGAGTTTGGCAATGTTGCGGAGATGAAAGAAGGAGGTTTTAATGACATGGCGGATGTGAGGTTCAAGGGAGAGGGTGGAATCAAAGATCACGCCAAGGTTGCGGGCCTGGGGAGATGGGGAGACAGTGGTGCCGTCGATGGTGAGAGTGGGGTTATTGATTTTGCTGAGTGTGGCTTTGGAGCCTATGAGGAGGAATTCTGTTGGCAGATCAGTTTCCCTCCTGGGATAAATAAAGTTCTATCGTATCGTATCGTAAGATTGCTCGATTGCGAGCCAGCATGGATGTGGAGTCCCTGTGGTTTATAAGTAATGCCTGCAACTTCCCCTCTTTGACGTGCAAAGATAACAAGTTGTTTCTCCATCAGGTGTGGCCAGCAGACCTTTCACTTGGAACTGCCATTCACCATCCTCAGCCAAGCGTATGTGGAGGAAGCGATCGTGCAAACCTATTGTCACACAATGTGCACCAACTGTTCTCTGGTGGTAAGGATCAAGCAGTGAATTTACTCCGTATTAATGTTGGTGACACAGAGCCTGACACAGAATGTGGGAGGTGGTGCAGTGGGTGGAGTAAGGGCCCAGGAGCACGGACTGACCACACTGGAGCTGCTGGGATGCCAGCATGTGGTCACATACAGACTGATAGTAACAGAAAGTGTAATCTCTATTACACTTTACATGGCCCTCAGTTTAGTTTAGAGATGAATAGAATGAATAATTAATTCAAAAATGTATTGCCACTGGTGGCTATATCCTGAAAATTATTATTTTGAACAATATTACATTATTGATTGTATCTTTATTTGAGGTTAATGTGCCCGTAAGCTGCTGTAAGTAAGGATTTCATTGTGCTGGTCTTAGTGCATTTGATAATGAAACTTCCTTGCTCTTTAGCTACAATGATATTGTTTTCCTTCAGAAGGTAGTGAGTCTTTAGAACACTCTTGGTATTGGTATTTTGTATTGTTTTATTCTTGACATATATATCGAGATGCAGTGTAAAGCTTTGTTTGCATGCTATCCCAGTCAATATATATGAGTACAATCAGGCCACAAGTACAACAGGTAATGCAAACCTCCCTTCCATTGACTCCATCTACACCTCATGCTGCCTCGGCAAGGCCAGCAGTATAATCAAGGACCAGTCTCACCCTGGCAACTCCCTCTTCTCCCTTGTCCCATCGGGCAAAGGGTACAGAAGTGTGAAAACACACACCTCCAGCTTTAGGGACAGTTTCTTCCCAGCTGTTATCAGGCAACTGAACCATCCTACCATAACCAGAGAGCAGTGCTGAACTACTATCTACCTCATTGGTGACCCTCAGACCATCTTTAGTCGGACTTTACTGGTTTTACCTTGCGCTAAACTTTATTTTTCATTTATCATGTATCTGTACACTGTGAATGGATCGACTGTAATCATTCATTGTCTTTGGACTGACCGGTTAGCACGCAACAAAAGCTTTTCACTGTACCTCGGTATATGTGACAATAAACTAAACTCAACTGGAAAGATACCAAAGTGCAGAGCATAACATTACAGCTACAGAGAAAATGCAGATGAAAAAAATGCAGCGTCCACGATGAGGTTGGTTGGAAGATCGGGACTATACCTTAGCTTATGGGAGGACCATTCAGTAGTCTGATAACAGCGAGGAAGATGCTGTTCCTGAAACTCTTCTGTGAATAGAGTCTTTGAATATTATTAAAGCAGAGTTAGAGAGGCTCTTGATAAGTAAGTCAGTAAATGAGAAGTTGACATATTTCTGTCGGCAAAAGGTTACTGTGGGTACATGGGAATGAGTCGAAGGTACAATAAGATCAATCTTACTAAATGGTGAATTAGACTTGAGAGACTGTGTGCTCAACTCCTGACCTGTATTTCTATATTTGTAATATTTGCAATTTAGTAAGAAAGTTCCTAAAGCACTAACAAAAAGGAAGAAAACTTCAGTATGGGAATTTTCAGTGAAGATTAAGCAGGCTGAGCCATTATTTCTGGGAGATATCCAGAAATATACCAACTTCTCATTCCGCTAAGCTGTCCATGTTCAAATCCCTCCCTATTTCTAAACTCGTCTGGGCCTTTCAATCCAGCAAGGATCAGTGTGAATAACGATGATGGGTGGGGGTTGATGCAAGGTAAGATACGAGCAACAGTTTGAGGTAGGTTCATGAAGAGTGAAAGATGGGAGATTAGTCCATATGACAAGTCAGCAGTGACAATGGCAGGGATGGGGATGGAGTGGATGAGTGGTCAGAAGCCGACTGGATTCAGATAGAATGTGTAGGAAGGAACTGCAGATGCTGGTTTAAACCTAGGATAGGCACAAAACGCTGGAGTAACTCAAGCGGGACAGGCAGCATCTTTGGAGAGAAGGAATAGATGACATTTTGGGTTGAGATCAAGTCTGAAGAAGGGTCTCGATCTGAAACGTCTTCCATTCCTTCTCTCCAGAGTTACTCCAGAATTTTGTGTCTATCTTTGGATTCAGAGAGTCTAGTTTATGTCTCAGTAAAGCCTTTAATGTACCATATAAGTTCTAGGAGATGAATTAGGTCATTTGGCCCTCAAGTCTACTCCGCCATTCAATCACGGCTAATCTATCTTTCCCTCTCGACCCCATTCTTGTCTTCTCCCCATAACCCCTGATATCTGTAATATTCAAGAACCTGTCAAGCTCTGCCTTAAAAATATCCATTGATTTGGCCTCCACAGTCGTCTGTGGCAATGAATTCTACAGATTCACCACCCTCGGACTAAAGAAATTCCTCCTCATCTCCTTCCTAAAGGTACGTCCTTTTATTCTGAGGCTATGCCCTCTGGTCCTAGACTCTCCCATCATTGAAAAAATCCTCTCCACATCCACTCTATCTAGGCCTTTCCCTATTCAGGTTACAATGAAGTCTCCCCTCATCCTTCTAAAATGTATGCGCTTATGTGTGTGTTGGAGATTGACTATGAAGTGAAGTCGCATATCATTGGGTGATGTGTGATTCTCCATGAGTGTGCCCGAGTTTAAAAAAAAGAGGAACCCTCCCTCACTCTGCTCCATCACCACTTATTTCCCTCTCCTTGCACTATCTCCTGCTGAATGGAGACACTCGCAGAGGAAGTAGTCCGAGATCGAGAGTGGTGGGTGTATGGAACAAGCTGCCAGGTGAGGTGGTTGAAGCTGGAACTATCCCAACGTTTAAGAAACAGTTAGACAGTTACATGGTTCGGGCAGGTTTGGAGGGATATGGACCAAGAGCAGGCAAATGGGACGAGTATAGCTGGGACATGTTGGCCGGTGTGGGCAAGTTGGGCCAAAGGGCCTGTCTCCACACTGTATCAGTCTATGACTCCTGTAAGTTAGCCTCTGTTTGTCCTTAAAGAGAGGTTATTCAAACTTCATGCTGGAACTATAGTCACGCTTTACTGATATATTGAGTGCATTCGTCAGAATTTCATCTCTGTTAATGCATTTAAAGCAAATGGGAACATTTTAATGGACGGGAGTGTTGTCTGGTGTGAGTGCGTCATGGTTTTATTTGGAAAACATGATTTGTTTAATTGCTGTCCTCATAATATATGCACAGATTCTAAATTAAAGTGTGTCGAACTGTAAACTGTTCTCAGAGAATTTGAAATCTCCTGTGTTCACTCCTGCAGGAAGTACCTTTGGAATGCCTCGCCAGAAATGCAACACAACCAAAGGTGGTAGGGGGCCATCGCGGGAAACACAATCCACATCGGGGCCACGGCCACGATTCCCATAAACCAACCTTAAGACAGCGTCTGCCACAAAACAGGACCCAGATCGAGGACCAAGAAGGCAGGCACCAGCATCCGCACCACCACCACCACCAGCAACATCCGCACCTGGACCGCGCCGCAAAGAGGGAAGAGGAAGACCACTCGGCGGTAATCGAGCAAGGTCCATGAAGGAACGCACTGAAGTGCAAGAGAAAATTCAGCTGAACGCCCAACGGCATGTCAGAAGTAGCGGGAATCAGATGATGCTGATACTGCCGCCAACTGCACGGTCAGAACGCTTCCAACAGCGAAGTGTCTTGACAGTGCAGGAGACGGTCGCCATCCTGACAGTGACAGGGACAGCTGGACGGGCAGAGCCTGTCCGAATCCTGACAGTGACGATGGCCGTCTCCTCTCTGATCAATGCCAACTCGGGTAGGGCAGAGCCAATGACAACCCGGCAGAAACTGAGAATGACAAAGCAGGCAGCAGTAAACATTCTGGCTGGAATGTAAACTGTCGTCTGCTGTCGTAAAGCTTTGAAATCAGCTTTATGGTTTGCTCTAAGTCCTGTGTTCCACCATGAGGGCTAATCTGCTGCCAAACAGTACCACCCGCCCGATCAGTATAACGTTCAGGTTAGTCCTTGTCAGTCTTGCTTTATTCCCCCCAGTCCTTGTGGTTGTTTCTATGAGGCCAGCAGCAAAAACTACTCTGTAGTGGCTGCTGGCTGATGTAAGACAAGCACAAAGGGAGGATGAGTAATAAAGAGAAGCTAATCCACGTTATCTGCAACTATTTAGCACAACATCGACCAATTTGCAGTTTGGATCCATCAAATTTTACCCTGCGATAATTCTGATGAAGAACACTTGTCTCTTGGTCAGAAATGCTGCAAATTGAACTAAGCAGGAACATTTCTTAACAATTAGCAAATAACAGCTGGTGTTGCTGGAATTAAGTACAACCAGTGCAAACTGTGATTGGGGCCATTAACACTTGAGCTGAATCCCATCTCACAGCTGCTTCACCCTCGATCAAATAAATCCTTAAGCACGATCCTCAGCGTCCAGCTAACAGACCAGGTTTAATGGTTTAGTCAAAAACAAAAGACTTGATTCTGAAGAAAGGCTATTTGTAGTTTGTTGTAAAGCAGGCGCCATATTTCATGATAGTCGCTAGGGAAATGATAACCCTAGTTTACCTGAAACCCCTGTATGGCAATTGCAGGCAGATTACATTTCCTGGAAGGTGCATGAACCATTGAAAGTGCAAGAACATGTCAATAAAAGTCTGTGTCTGGAAACCAAAGCTGTGTGTTTGCGAGCATATCTACCTGTGGTTAGGTCACATTTAATACTGGTTAATCGACAATTGAAAGATTAGTCTTTTCAATCTCCACACTACACCCCAAGTATATATACAGAACCGATGAATTTAACATAGACCGTTTTTCAACTATCACTTTGTACTTTGTGGCATTATAGGTTTGATGTGACTGCATTAAATGGGAAGGATTATCTTGCCTTTAGAGAGTCTTAAGCCCCTGTCCCACTTAGGAAACCTGAACGGGAACCTCTGGAGACTTTGTGTCCCGCCCAAGGTTTCCGTGCAGTTCCCGGAGGTTGCAGGTGCTTGCCGGAGGTTGCAAGTAGTGGAAGCAGGTAGGGAGACTGACAAAAACCTCTGGGAACCACCGGGAACCGCATGGAAACCTTGGGTGGTGCGCAAAGTCTCCAGAGATTTCCGTTCAGGTTTCCTAAATGGGACAGGGGCATTAGAGTAAAACAGCATGGCAAGAGGCCATTCGGCCTGCCTTGGGTTATACAGCCTGGGAAAGAGATCCTTCAGCCCATTGAGCCAGAACACACAACGCCAATTTAATTTTTCCACATTTACAATCAACATTCACCCCATTCCACCACTACCACAGCACCAACAAATGGCAATTGACCATGACCATTTAATCTACCAGCACCCAATGGAAGTTTGCACGGTTTATGTGGTCACAGGGAGAACATGCGAACTCCACACCAAGAGCACCAAGGTCAAAATTAAATCCTGATCATTGAATCGTAGTGAGACAGAGGCTCCCTCATTGTGGTGCCGTTGGAATTAATTAGTATTCCATTAATTAGTGCTTCCATTTTCTATGTCGGGATCCTAGAATCTCGACTGAATTTCTTTCAACTTCACCTGCAACTTAAAGCATGTGGTCAGATTATTTAAAAAACTATTGGTCTATAGTGCTGCTCACTCCTTCTACCCAACTGTACCACTGCCTATGCTAACCTTCATTGAATTATCTGTATGATCTTGCAGTCCTCAATGAGATAGACACAAAATGCAGGAGTAACTCAGCGGCTCAGGCAGCATCACTGGATAGATAGAATGGGTGACGTTTCGGGTCGAGACCCTTCTTCAGACTGAGAGTTAATCTGAAGAAGAGTCTCGACCTGAAATGTCACCCATTCCTTCAATTCAGAAGCTGTCTGTCCCTCTGAGTTACTCCAGCATTTTGTGTCTATCTTTGGTGTAAACCAGCATCTGCAGTTCTTTCCTTCGCATTTTGTCCTCAATGGGAAATGACGCTGCCTACAATACTGCTGCTCGTCTGCTCCACAATCTAAACCATTACAAGCACTTAATAATAACTGTAACATTTATTTAAACTCATTTGAACAATGAATGAAAGACGCATCCTTATACATGGAAACACTTGGGACAAATTCATTTATGGCGCCTGGAATTAAACACTTGCAGGAGTGACATCCACCGGCGTTCTCTACCTCCATGTCAGTCCCCGTCAGTGAGACTGAATGAGCAAGAAGGCGAGTGCAACCAGCAGCTAGCTGATCCTCTCACACACCTTCAACATTCAGAACCAAAACTGAATTTCCCTGCCACAGCAAAGCTCTTTGTAAGACCAAGAGCAGCTGAGTGGCAGGAGCTGAACAACCGTCTCAACCCATGCCTCAGGTCGTGGGTGGCTGTGCCAGTAAACCGACACTAAAACTTCCTGCGTTTCAGCTGCAGGCTGTGACTGTAGTCTTGCTGCTGTTCCAGCTCGCGAATGATCCGCCGAAGACCTGCAATCTCTCGGTTTTTCTCCTCCTGCAGATGCTGCAACTTCTGTGAGAGGGAGAGAGAGAGAGAGAGAGAGAGAGAGAGTAACAAACCGACAGGCTGGTCAATCTGACAGTGGGACTGGCGGGCGCCAGAGAGCCTGAGTTAACGTCATCCAGCACACATTTGTTACATAAACTTTGGTTGGACCAACTATGTTGAGATTATTGATGATGCACAGTTTGATGAAGGTAGTGTAGTTGATGTACACAGAGACTTGCAAAAGACATTTGACAATGTACAGCATCATAGACTTTTAAAGGAAGAAGCATGTAGTTTAATGGGATGCTGATAACCTGAGGATAAAGTGGGAACAATTGGAACTTTGCTTAGCTTATTTTCTTCTGAACATTTCCCATAATCTTCGGATTAATTCCCGGGATGGCGGGACTGTCATGTGCTGAGAGAATGGAGCGGCTGGGCTTGTAAACTCTGGAGTTTAGAAGGATGAGAGGATATCTTATTGAAACATATAAGATTGTTGAGGGATTGGACACACTAGAGGCAGGAAACATGTTCCATATGTTGTGGGAGTCTAGAACCAGGGGCCACAGTTAAAGAATAAGGGGTAAGCCATTTAGAACGGAGACGAGGAAACACTTTTTCTCACAGAGAGTTGTGAGTCTGTGGAATTCTCTGCCTCAGATGGAGGCTGGTTCTCTGGATACTTTCAAGAGAGAGCTAGACAGAGCTCTTAATGATAGCGGAGTCAGGGGATAAGGGGAGAAGGCAGGAACGGGGTACTGATTGGGGATGATCAGCCATGATCACATTAAATGGCAATGCTGGCTCGAAGGGCGGAATGGCCTACTCCAGCACCTATTGTCTATTGAGTAAGAAGCATGCAGTACGACCTCCCAAGGATAACATTTCTGGAGATATACAAGCAAGTAGAGTCAGCTAAGTTATAGCACATAAACAGCCCTTCAGCCCACCATGCATATGCCAACAACCCAACCATCAGCTACCCATTCGCACTCATCCAATTTACCAGCACTTGAATCCTAGACTCTCAGCCCTTGCGATTCAAGTGCCTGTGCAGATACGTTTGAAATATTGTGATACTACTCGTCTCCACCGCCTTTTCAGGCCGATTGCAACCATGCTCCGAGTGAGAAAACTTCCCATAAACCCCCTCTAACATTCTTACACCTGAAACCTATGCCCACTGGTCTAGGCTGTCTCCATTACAGAGAAATGTTTCTCACTGTCTCCCTTATCATAGATTTCTCTATCTCTCTCTGACTCCCCTTCAACCTCCTCAACTGTCAGGAAAACAACCCCAGCCTCTCCAATCTCTCCTCATTTCTGTAACGTTCCATCTCAGGAAACGTCCGGGTGAATCTTCTCCGCACCATCCCCAGTGCAAACACACCCTTCATGGCTCGATCGTTGGAGGTATTTCAAGGGGAAGTAAACGTTTTAAAAGTCGGGGAATTCGAGGCAATGAGAATCTGGCACTGTGCAAGGTTTGAGACCGGGGGTAGATCAGCAATGACCATATTGAGTGGTGGGGCAGTTTAGTTTGGAGGCCTACTCTTCCATCTTTACCTGTGTGCTCACCTGTTCTCTACTGGGGACACTGGGATTCCAACAGCGGCCTAATAAATGTTTTCTGAAGTTGTACCATGACCTGGTGTATAAAATTATGAGAGGAATAGATCGGATAGGTGCACACAGTCTCTTGCCCAGAGTAGGTGAATCGAGGACCAGAGGACATAGGTTTAAGATGACGGGGAAAAGATTTAATAGTAATCCGAGGGGTATCTTTTTCACACCAAGGGTGGAGGGTGTATGGAACAAGCTGCCAGAGGTGATATTTGAGGCAGGGACTATCCCAATGTTTAAGTAACAGTTAGACAGGTACATGGATAGGATAGTTTTGGAGGGATATGGGCCAAACACGGGCAGGTGGGGCTAGTGTAGCTGTGACATGTTGGACGGTGTGGGCAAGTTGGCCGAAGGGCCTGTTTCCATGCTGTATCACTCTGATCTATAACTTTATGACCTACATACTCTTATATCCTGTGCACAACTTATTGAAGGTCATCACTCTCTGGCAGAAGAATGTTCTGCTGATCACAGTTGTGATGATTGATCTCTCGCTGTCTCTCTGGAATTCCCGGTCATCGAAACTAGAGATGTCAGAGGTTATGGGGAGAAGGCAGGAGAATGGAGTGAGGAGGGCAAGATAGATCAGCCATGATTGAATGGCGGAGTAGCCTTGATGGGCCGAATGGCCTAATTCTGCTCCGATCACTTATGATCATCCCTCATGTACCTGATTCGTCCAGTGCTGCTAGAATTTTGCAGGTTTCACCGATTCCTCTCATTTTCCTAAACCCCGCTGAATGCAAGTCGAATTGACCCAATCTCTCTTCGTTTATTCGTGATGCCATCATAAGGCCTCCCCTCCACTGACAACACGCACTCCATGGCAAGAACATCCTTTCTCGGAAAAGGAGACCAAAACTGGAGTAGTCCTAACAATTACAGAAGGATATTCCTTCTCCTGTGCAATGTGCTCACTAATATACCTTCTTAATTGCCTGCATTTACATTAGCAACTGGTGCACCAAGAGCACCCTTGCCTCATGGCATCTCCTCTATTACAATTCTATCACTGTTCAGGTAATATTCCTCCCCGTTGGATTGCAACCTTGTCGTGATCGGGGAGCAGTGGGACAGCCCCTTTAAAATTAATGTTCAATAAATTTAAAATACTTCATAATTTTAAGGTGAGAAGGAAAAGATTTAATAGAAACCTGAGGTGCAATTTTTTCAACACAGTGGGTATACGGGACAAGCTGCAGAGGAAGTAGTTGAGGCAGGTACTACGTATAACAACATTTAAAAGACACATGGATAGGAAAGATTTAGAGGGATATGGGCCTAACACCGGCAAATGGGATTAGATTAGATGGGGCATCTTGTTTGGCATGAATGAGTTGGGCTGAAGGGCCTGTTTCTGCGCTGTATGACTATCATTCTATTCCGAAGCTAATTGCCAAAAGAATAAGATAACAAATTAGGAAAGGTATACAGTGTTCGGGACAGGGTTAGGATTTTAGAAAGAGGATCCAGCAAAGCTGAACATGTTTGATAGACCCCAAGTTCAACTACCAAGAATCTTATATATTCCGACAACCATAATTAAACAACAAAAGCAGGAATAAAATCCCTGGTAGAACAAGTGTAATGAAGGGTCCGAAGGGCAGAAAAATGTTGTGTATTCAGGCAAGATCTCAAAATATGACGTCTAAGAATTTGGCATGTCAGACCGGGTGCTACATAAATCAACACTTGGTTGGCTAACAGTATAAACATTGAATTCTCTCATTTCAAGTAATTCCTCTTATCTCTCCTCTCCTTCCCCAGACCCACTGCCCACCCTAGTGTGTACATATTTCTCCCATCATCTCCCACCACCTTGGTCATCCTGCTCCCTTTTCCGAAGGCGTTAAAACACTGTGGCATTAATGAGGATCATGATTAGGTGAAGCCCCAATCTGATCCACAAGATAGCCATAATTTGCAAACATGCAGATGTTGTAAGTGTTCCCCCCAACATGGTGTGCACCCATTTCTCCCACCATCTCCCACCACCCCAGACACCCTACTCCTTTCCCCTTCCCCATGCACTCATCTTCCATGCCCGAGTCCCATATTTGTTTTGTTGCCCTTCCCCCCCATGTCACTCCCTCCGGCATTACATTCCACTCCTTTTCTTTCCTTATCCGACACCCATTTGTCTCCTTTTCATTCAAGCCTTTGTTACTTAATCCAGCACCTGCCAAACACCCACTTGTATTGACCTATGTCTTGCCAGGCATTAATCCTCCCTCCCACTCTCTCTTCCAGCTTTCTCCCCCATAATCCAGTCAGGGTCCCGACCTGAAACATTGTCTGTCCATTCCCTCTACAGATGCTGCCTGATCCGCTGAGTTACTCCAGCACTTTGTTTTTTGTTCAGGATTCCAGCATCTGTACTTCCTTGTCTCCGGTGCCACATAACTCAGTACATGGTTGTTCCACGGACAGGACTAAATTGATCGCTCACATGGAAAGCCTTGCTGGCAACGTCTGTGGACATCCATTAGGGATAAGAGCAAAGCCTGCCGGAAAGTTGCTGAGCACTCTGCAAGCCGGCACCCAACTATCCTCGGAGAGGTGATGGGTGCCTCCAGCTCACTGGCCAAAGAATCACCCACGTTGCAACGTAATTAAATGAATCTCACATTTGACTGGTAGTGGGCCAGATCAGCAGCAAGCACAGAGTCACGGCTGCCTTGCCTTAACAACGTAACTGATGCACTTTAGTTCCAAGGGGTTGTTAGTGACTCTGTGGGTAGTCTCTGGGCCTGGGTTTGCCTTCCCCTTCCCTCTGGTGGCGTTTGCATCTTCTATTTGTGACTAGTTTCCTCCCACATCTCAAACATGCTGATTGTTGAGATTCGTTTAGAGATACAGCGCGGAAACAGGCCCTTTGACCCACTGAGTCCGTGCTGATGAGTTCGTCCGCACCTACACACACTAGGGACAATTTGACATTAATACCAAGCCAATTAACCGACAAGCCTGTACGTCTTTGGAGTGTGGGAGGAAACCGAAGTTCTCGAAGAAAACCCACGCAGGTCACGGGGGGAACGTACAAACTCTGTACAGACAAGCACCCGTAGTCGGGATTGAACCCGGGTTCCTGGCGCTGTAAGGCAGCAACTCTACCGCTGTGCTACCGTGCCGCCTATTGTGCGGTTAATTGGTAACTTGAAATTATTATAGTGTACAGGTGAGTAAATAATTACTCAAGAGTCAGCATTTACTCAGGAGGTTGAATAGTCTCCTTCTGTGATATAAAAGAATATGAAAATACAAAACCACACAGGGAATATTCTTATTTGGGAACTCACCCTCTTGAAGATGTTGTGAGGCAGGACAGACAAATCGTGATGTGGTGATTTCATTGAGGTGCTCTGGATCTTCACAAGCTTGCTGTTAAACTGTGTGAAAAGTATTCCACACTTTATTCATTATGAAGCAGTACACAGGTAATTCTGCTGCCAAGCGTATTTCCATAATCCCAGTTGGATATAACACAAATGAAGAATTAGGGAAAACTAGTTGCATTAGGCAGGCTGAATTGGTTATAACACATTTTAGATTGTGAACTAGAAGAGCCCTTTAGTTTATTATTGTCACATGTTCTGAGGTACAGTACAAAACTTTTCGTTCAATGCTATATAAAAAAAGCTCAGATATGCCATATATAGATACAATCGGTTCAAACTCGTACAATAGATAGAGCAAAGGGAAAACTACAGTGTAGAATATAGTTCACAGCATTGTAGCGCATCAGTTCCATAGGCAAAGTCCAATGTCCTCAATGTGCACCATGTGAATCGATCCGTACCCTAACTTATAAGTTGCGTTGGAATTTGGCTAGCAGAACAAGCTGTCTAACAAATATAAGCAGTAGACCATTACAAAAAACTGTCCTGTGTATTTGTAAACAGTGATTCTAATTCTGAAATTCAATGGTTAAATGAAATTGGGAAATCATTACCTTTAAAGAAAGAAGCATTAGCTCTCAGACAACAAATTGCTAAACTGTTCTGAGAACAATGCATGCTGAGCCTTTTCTAAGAATGACACGCACAACTTGTTTTTCAGAGAACACTGTCAACACAGTCAGTTTACAAAAATAGTTCAGGCGATAAGCTGTCTGGGCCTCATTAAAATGTCGATGGCCAATGACACCTTCACTGGCTTGCTCTTTGTGCAAGGAACGAGTAGTCTGAAGAAAGGTCTCGACCAGAAACGTCACATATTCCTTCTCTCCAGAGATGCTGACTGACCCGCTGAGTTACTCCAGCTTTTTGTGTCTATCTTAGGTAGTCTGAAGGCCTCTCAATTGATGCTTTGGGTGCCAGAGGATGGGGGAGGGAAGGGCGATGCTGGGTTGATTCAAGAGGATCTCACTGGTGCTATCGAACAGGGGAAAGTCCAAGACTGCAGAGGCTCTTTGAGAGGAATGTAATCTAGAAAGCGTGAGCTGGCATACGGGCCTGATGGCAGCCAGGACTCAGGTGCAGCAGACCTCAGCTGAAAGGTCTGTAGTGGCGGCAGCGTAAAGAGAGATGGGAGAGAAGGGGAAAGATAAATGAGGGGAAGATCAGTGGATGGGAGAAGAGAGGAGGTATGGAATAAGGAGAGGCAGAGAGAGAAAAGGTGGGGAAAGAGGATGAGGGGGGTAATGTCAAAAGTTGGAAGAGAGACCTCGTATTTATTCATAAATATTGTATCTCATTTAAAAAAGTCTTGTTATTGCAATAGATACAACAGTGATGAAGGAACTTGGAGAAAGGAATGCAGCATTTATATGCAGGAAGAATAGGTGAGCTAGATATGGGAGGCTGTGGGCTTGTAATGAGACAGAGGCAGAAGGACCCAGAAAGAGAAGTAAAGACTGGGCGTAGGTAGCACAGTAAAAGTTGACCATGAAGTATTGACCATGAAGCAGTGCCAATGGAGTTGGTATTGGTTTTTTATTGTCACCCGTACCGAGCCACGCTGATAGTGATTTGTTTAAGTGCTATCCAGTCAAATCATACTATACATACAAATCATACTATACTATACAATCAGGCCGTACACAAGTGAAAAGAGAAAAATACCAGAGTGCAGAATATAGTGTTACAGCATTACAGTTAGAGAAAAAGTGCAATGAGCTAGGTTGGGAGATCGAGACTACACCTAGTTTACGGGAGGACTGTCCAGTTGTCCGATAATAGGGGAGGAAGAAGCTCCTCCTGAGTCTAGAGGTACGTACTTTCAAACTTTTGTATCATCTGGCCGACGAGAGAGGAAATGACGAGGGGTGAAAAAGATCCTTCACTATCCCTCTGACACAAAGTAAGCAGCTCACCACCACCCAAAATTTCAATCCCTCCTGGCAAAAAAGAGAAGGATCTGCATTTTCGGGAGGATGATGACGGGCGCGCCGGGGGTGAGGAGTGAGGCCGGTGGGAGAGGAGAGGGAGTCGGGGGTCTGGCCCACCGCGCCCTCGAGGTCGGCTGCAGGAGGTGGACGGGCGAGGGGAGGGACGTGGCGTCCGAGGAAGGAGATGGCTGGAGGCCTGCAGTAGCCTGGGACTCGCCTGGAACAGGATCACTGGAGCGTGGACTTTCGACACATTGCATCAAAACATGGCACCTCCTGCATGCAGGCTCAGTAGACTAATTCTGTACACCTGCTAATCGGGGATCAGGGGTATGGTAATACTCTACTAGACTGTCTGTGTGATAAACATAGAAACATAGAAAAGAGGTGCAGGAGGAGGCCATTCGGCCCTTCGAGCCAGCACCGCCATTCATTGTGGTCATGGCTGATCGTCCCCAATCAATAACCCGTGCCTGCCTTCTCCCCATAAAGAATTTCACCATGTTAGCACTTTGCACATATGACACTAAAAGCATCATTGAGCAGTGGGAGTTGAGGGAGAGTCATTGTTTTTTTTTAATTCTCACAGAAACACAGGCGTAAGCCATGCAATTTCCCTTTGCCACACATTTGATGTTTTGCATTTACACATTCCTGTCTTTAATGGCTCTCATTAATCTATTAACCGGATGATCTGTAAATGGTGTATCACTATTGCTACGCTGACACTTTTCTCTAGGATATCCTTACGTCACATCCATCCAGAGCTGCGGAATGTTTTGTGTTTGTATTTCAGTCTTTCGGCCCCACCTCTCCCATTTCAATAACTGGTTTAAGCGATGTCAGAAAGCTCCACTTGCACTTACCTCCATTTGTAATTTGATGATCTCACTTTGCTTTTCCCTCTCTTGAGAACAGAGCTGTCTGTTCAGCAGCTGAATTTCCGTCTCCTTTTTGTCAATAATTCCCTTGAGTTCAGCCTCCTTTGTTTCAACTGGCAATAATGTAAATCACAAATTGAAGTAGCAGAAATAGGTCAGAGGCAAAGCAAATAAGACGTCTCCCAGGAGGCCGCTGCGGCAGACGCCGGCAGCCTCGCGGGTCGCTGTAGCCTCGGGCAGCGGAGCCCAAGCTTCAGCCCACAGATCACAAGTTATTGGGGCAGAATTAGGCCATTCGGCCCATCGAGTCCACTCTGCCATTCAATCATGGCTGATCTCTGCCTCCTAATTCAATTTTCCTGCCTTCTCCCCATAACCCTTGACACCCGATCTAATCAAGAATCTGTCTATCTCTAACTTAAAAATATCCACCAACTTGGCCTCCACAGCCTTCTGTGGCAATGAGTTCCACAGATTAACTACCCTCTGACTAAAGAAATTCCTCCTCATCTCCTTTCTAAAAGACAGCCCTTTAATTCTGAGGCTGTGACCTCTAGTCCTAGACTCTCCTACCAGTGGAAGCTTCCTTTCCACATCCACTCTATCTATGCCTTTCACTATTCTGTATGTTTCAATGAGGTCCCCCCTTAGCCTAAACTCCAGCGAGTACAGGCCCAGTGCTGCCAAGTGCTCATCATATGCTAACCCACTCATTCCTGGAATCATTCTTGTAAACCTCCTCTGGACCCTCTCCAGAGCCAGCACATCCTTCCCCAGATATGGTGCCCACATTTGCTCACAGTACTCCAAATGCGGCCTGACCAGAGCCTTATAGAGCCTCAGCATTACATCCCTGTTTTTTGTATTCCAGTCCTCTTGATATAAATGCTAGCATTGAATTTGACTTCCTTACTACCGATTCGACTTCCAAATTAACTTTTTGGGAGTCCTACACCAGCACTCCCAAGTCCCTTTGCACCTCCGATTTCTGGATTCTCTCTCCATTTAGAAAATAGTCTACAGCTTTATTCTTAATACCAAAATACACTGAATTTCATCTGCCACTTCTCTGCCCACTCTCCTAACCTGTCCAAGTCCTTCTGCAGAGTCCTTGCTTCCTCTACACTGCCTGCCCCTCCACCTATCTTACCATCATCCACAAACTTGGCCACAAAGCCTTCAATTCCCTCGTCCAAATCATTAATACACAACGTGAAGAGAAGCGGTCCCAGCACCGACCATTGCGGAGCTCCACTAGTCACTGGCAGCCAACCTGAAAAAGTGCCTTTTATTGCAAATCTTTGCTTTCTGCCATCCAGCCAACCCTCTATCCATGCTAGTATCTGCCCTTTGATACCTTAGGCTCTCATTTTCCCTAGCCGCCCAAAGCAGCACCTTATCGAAGGCGTTCTGAAAATCTAGGTAAACAACATCTACAGCCTCCCCCTCGGTCTGTCCCACTATTAACTTCCTCAAAGGACACCAGCAGATCTGTCGGTGGAGCTTGGGTCGACGAGCCTCAATGGGTTGGCGGAGACTCGCGGCCGACGGAGCCTGTGTTGATGGAGCCCACGGCCAGGGCTTCGGTCAATTTCCGCATCCGGCCCGCAAAGGGGTGTAAAGTTAATACACACAGCACTGCCAGTTTGGCACTCAATGGTTTAAACAGAGCACTGTCAGTTTAACAAGTGGGAATTTAAACAAAGAGCAGTCGGCTGCAGCGCTATGGGTTGTAAATATAGCACTACCGGCTGCAGCGCTATGGGCTTTAAACATAGCGCCATGGCCACAGTGCTGTGGGTCACGGATTGTTCGGGAGAATTTTCATATAACCATGAGTCTTTGGAATTCTCTTTCTCAGCGGAAGTTGAGCCTTTGATTATTTTTCAGGCAGTGGTAGAATTCTGGATAAGCCTAGTGGTGAAAAGTTACCAGTGGGTAGTGGGATTGCAGTTACATTGGGATTGGCCTTGATTTTATAGAACGGTGGGTGGGCTCAAGGGACCAAGAGGAAGGGGTGGAGGGAGGGAGAGAGGGAGAAGGATGGAGGGAGGGAAACGGGGAGGGAGGGAAACGGGGAGGGAGGGAAATGGGGAGGGAGGGAGAGAGAGGGAGAGAGAGAGAGAGAAGGGGAGAGGGAGAGAGGGAGGGGGAGAGGGGGAGAGGGGGAGAGGGAAGGAGAGAGAGGGGGAAGGAGGGAGGGAGGGAGAGAGACGGATGTAGAGGGAAGGAAAGAGAGGGATAGAGAAAGAGAGGGAGGGAAGGAGGGAGAGAGAGAGAAGGAGGGAGAAAGGGAGCGAGGGAGGGACAGAGAGGGAGGGATGGAAAGGGGGAGGGATGGAAAGGGGGAGGGACGGAGGAGGAGGGAGGGAGGGAGAGAGGGAGGGAGGGAGGGAGGGAGGGAGGGAGGGAGGAGGGAGGGAGGGAGGGGGAGGGAGGGAGGGAGAGTGGGAGAGAGAGGGAGGGAGGGAGAGAGAGTGGGAGGGAGTGAGAGCAGAGACTGAGACACATGAGAGCAGGTTGAAAAAACGAAGATAACGAAAGCTGTTGGAGGCAACGAAAGCTGCCTTGCATAACATTCTACATGTGAGTAACAGAAGCAGGCAGATTCGGTGTCGTCACATAGATCTGTTTTACCTTGTTCTTCTTTGTGTTGTTAACGTGTTCGCAAAAAAACCCAACAACAAATAGCACGCAGGAAGCATTTTTGAAAATTTCAGGAAATACCATCAAATTCCAGGAAATTTGGGATTCTATTTAAGGAAATGTTTGTTTGAGGTATGGAAGCACTGAATTAGCTTGGCATTCTGGGCTAATCCCATTTGCTTGCATTTAGCCCTTATCCCACTAAACTCATTCTACCCATATATCGGCTTAAATGACTTTTAAAAGTCATAATTATATCCGCTTCTGTACCTTCCCCATGCAACTCGTTCCAGATATTCCACTCTTTGAGTGAAAAGGTTTAACTCTCTTTAACTCTCCCCCTCACCAACAGCTCCCATTTGGCAGAAATGAGGAGTAAGCGACAAAGGCTGAAGGTGAAAAGGAGACAAAAGGGTGACGGATAAGGAGAGAAGCGGAAGGAGTGAAATGTAAAACTGGAAGGACTGATATGGGTGGAAGGAGACGGAGGGAAGGGAAAGCGGGGTTAGGTTGGGATAATGTGAGAAGGGAGATAAGCGTACAGAGGAGAAGGGAGCATGGTGAGTGGGGCAGTGGGAAATGGTGGGAGAAATGTGTGGGCACCAGAATGGTTGGGGTAGGGGGCTGTGAAGGGGAAAGAACTGCGGGGAGAGGGCGGTATTACTTGAAATTGAAGAATTCAATGTTCATATTGTTAGTTTGTAAGCTACCCAAGCGGAAAATGATGTGTTTTTCTTCCATTTTGCACGTGTCCTCATTTTTGGCAGGCCAATGAGAGAAAGGTCGTTATGGGAAAAGAAAGAGGAGTTAAGATGATTGGCAACCGGGAGATCCAGCAGACCTTGGCAGCGGGTGTTCGGCAAAACAATCTACACTTGGTCTCACGGATATGAAGGAGCACCGAATGCAGTAGATGAGGTTGGAGGAGGAATGTGGCAGATAGCACTATTGATCCCGAAAATCCACTTACATTGTCTGGTCAGTTTCTGGTGAATCTCAGCACGCTCCACCTGGTGCTCCTGCTCCATTGTGTTCACCTGTAACTGCAGCTTCTCCACATGTTCTTTATCTTCCTGCAAAGATATTGCGACGAGGCTTACACTTCCTAACGACAGCATCAACAAAATACATTGCAACATAGATGGTGGACATGGAGAGGGTATTTGAGGGTAAATCCACACTTGGCCGGTAGAAGTCTATTAAAAAGCCAGCTGGCTAGTGTTCGGGGCCAGTATGTTCCTGTGCGGATGAAAGATCGGGATGGCAAGGCTCAGGGACTTTGGATGATGAGATATTGTACGTTTAGTCAAAAAGAAAAAGGGAGCACAAGTAAAGTCTGGGAAGCTAAAAATCAGACAAGATCTTGAGGAATATAAAGGATGGAGGAAAACTTACCAAAGAATTAGGACAGTTAACGGGGCCATAAAATACCCTTGGCAAGTAAGATTAAAGAGAATCACACAGAATTTTTCTACTCTACATAACACAATCATACTCAAGTACAAGTGTGTAAGAATAATAGATTATACTGAGAGAGTCTTCATGTTTCTGGTGTCATCTTGTATCCTTCAAATTCAAAATAGTTTTAAATGTTAGAGCGTTAACTTGGGCGTAGAGGCCCTTTGTCCATGGGGGCACGGCGTTGGAGTTGTGGTGTCAGCCTGGCCAGGCAAAGTTGTTAATGTCCTCCACCACTGCTCCAATGATCTGAATCGCTGCAGGCTACGTCCCATCCACTTGTTTGGCTACTTGGAGCAGCGCCCAATCTAATCGAGTCCGAGGCTGCTGCAGGTCCTCCAGTGGACAACTCCACCAGCGCAACGGTCCGAGCACATCGACCCACAAACGCGCCATCCCTCGCCTCACGAGGCTACCGTTCACCCTCCAAAGCCCGGGGCGTCACTTGCAGCCGACATCGGCACACCCAGAGTAGAGTGCATCGATCCTCCACCCCATTCACCAACAGCCACCCTTTCTTCCGCCCGCCGCCATCGTGAAGATTTTGGTGTCATCTGCAAAGTTACTAATCAACAGGGGACCCAGCACTGATCCCTGCTTCACAAGTTATAGGAGTAGAATTAGGCCATTCGGCCCATTAAGTCTACTCCACCATTCAATCATGGCTGATCTATCTCTCCCTCCTAACCCCATTCTCCTGCTTTCTCCCCATAACCTCTGGCACCCGTACTAATCAAGAATCTATTTATCTCTGCTTTAAAAATATCGACTGACTTATCGACGGCCTCCACAGCCGTCTGTGTCAATGAGTTCCACAGATTAACTACCCTCTGACTAAAGAAGTTCCTCCTCACCTCCATTCTAAAAGAGCGCCCTTTAATTCTGAGGCTATGACCACCAATGGAAACATCCTTTCCACATCCACTCTATCTATGCCGTTCATTATTCTGTAAGGCACACCATTGGTTTCTGGCCTACGATCTGAAAAACAAGCCTCTGCTACCACCCTTTGACTCCCTCCATCAAGCTAATATCGCATCCATTGGATGGATCACACTGGATTCCATGTGATCTATCCATTTGGATCAGCCTTGTCCTTGACCAGGCAAGTATCTTGTCAAAAACCATGCTGAGGCCCACATAGACAACTGCCATGTCGTTAGCAATTCTCTTGGTCATCTCTTTAAAAAACATGGCCAAATTCATATGAAACAATTTCCCTTGCACAAAGCCAAAGTGACCATCCCCAATCTCCTTTCCAAATGCAGATGAGTGTGTCTCTCAGTATCCTCTCCTGTAGCTTTCAAACCACTGATGTCAGGATCACCAGCCTGTAGTTCCCTGGCTTGTCCTTGCAGTCCTATTTAAAAAGAGGCACAACATTAGTCACTCTCTAGTTTTCTGGTGTCTCATAGGTGGCGAAGGAAGATACTAAAAATCTCTGCCAGAGCCTCAGCAATTTCTTCCCCTGCTTCCCCCAATGCACTAGGAAACACTTGGTCAGGCCCTGGAGATTTACAGTATGTGCCTCAAGACTACCACCATCGCCTCTTTCATAATGTTGATATGCTTTAGGACATCATTGTTCTCTTCCCTAAATTGGCTAGCTGCCCCAAACTTGCAGACAAGAAATATTCATTTTAAACTTTGCCCATCTCCCAAGGCTCCACACACACACTCATCACCACACTGATCCTTAAGGGATAATATTATTTTCCGAGTTATCCTTTTGCTCTTAATGTACTTGTAGAATCTCTTATGATTCTCATTTACCTTATCTGCCACTGCAAGCTCATTTCCTCTTTCTGGCAAAATCTTTGAGTGTTTGTTATGGCTGGACTTAACACAGCTTTTAGACTGTTAAGAGAGGTTAAAAGAACAACTCATATCTGGTTCCAATAACTGAAAGCTAGAAGAACTCAGTGGGTGAAGCAGCGTGTGGAGGCAAAGAATGTAAATCAAAGTTTTGATTCAAGATCCTGCTTTGGGACCCTTTGTTTCAATAAATGCTGCTCAACCTGCTGAGTTTCTTCCAGTGCTGTTTTTTATTGCAGGTTCCAGCGTCTGCACATTCTTTTATCAGTCTCATCTTAGACAATAGGCAATAAGTGCATGATCATGGCTGATCATAGCTTATGCATTGGTCTATGGTCACAAAGTCAATCAAAATGTTCTGGTTAAAGCTGTAATCAAAAAGGCGATTTCCTAATGGTAACGGCGATGGGATTAATAAGTAGCTGGAGGTGCAGGACAACGTATTGATAGTTTAGTTTAGAGATACAGCGCGGAAACCGTCTCTTCGGCCCACTGAGTCCGCACCGACTGCCGATCACCTCACACTACCCTATACACACTACGGCCAATTTAAATTTATACCAAGCCAATTAACCTACAAACCTGTACATCTTTGTAGTGTGGGAGGAGACCGAAGATCTTGGAGAAAATCCCACGCAGGTCACGGTGAGAACGTACAAACTCTGTAGAGTTAGCATCTGTAGTCAGGATCGAACCCGGGTCTTTGACTTTGGAGTAATGCAGTTACTCTACCGCTGCACACCGTGCCGCCATTGATAGTAATATCAATGTTAAAAAGGAAGTGAAACATAATGAAGGTAGATTAGAAGGTGATAAGTGCACTTGGTTTGCCAGTCAATCACACAATCAGCGTATTCTATGTAGGCATTATATACTGACATTTCAGGTGATTTAGAATAAAACTACAACTGTACAAATTTGATATCAGTTCTAGTTCAGGAATGATCATCCTCATCACCCGACTGGACAATCACAAAATAAAACGGGTCTAAAGTCACGCCCTACCTGTTCAACCAATTTTAAGTTCTCCTCCATTTCCTTGATCCTTCTTTTTAAATTTCCATTTTCGTCTGCAAGAACAGTGATTTATAAAAATGTGTTAATTTATCTGAGTAATTGCCCAGATTTTAGCTGTAACTCTGTGAAAGCACTCACATACATGCACATGCTGACACAGACCGACAGAGGCACTCACTCCACCAACACACGCTGACCCACACTCATGCAAACCTACAAACGCATGACTCACGTCAGCATCAATCCACCAACCTCCGGACAGACACAATTACCCCTTTCCCCACTATCAGTTGAAATTTGGTGGTGCTGTAAATAGCAAGGAAGCTTGTCTCAGGCTTCAAAAGGATAGAGATCAGTTGGAAAGCTGGGCCGAGCATGGAATTAATGGTGACAAATGTGAGGAAATATACTTTGGAAAGTCAAATAGGGACAGGACACATACAGTAGATGACAAGGTGCTTAGCAATGTTGATGAGCAGAAAGACATAAGGGTCCAAGTCCACAATTTCCTGAAAGTTATTGTCACGTGTACAGCGATACAGCAAAAAGCTTTCATTTGCATACTATCCAGTTAAAGAAGACTCGACATGAATACAATCAAGCTGTCCATAGCGCACAGATAAGGGATCAAGGGTGAAAGTAGCACCATAGGTGGATAGGGTGATGAAGAAGGCATATGGCATGCTTGCCTTCATAGGTTAGGGTATAGAATATAAAAGTTGTGATGTTTTGAAGAACTTTACATGGATAGGAAAGGTTTAGAGGGATATGCAGCAAATGCAGGCAAATGGGACCAGCCTAGAATGAGTTGGGCTGAAGGGCTTGTTTCATGACTTTATGACTATACAATGTCTAGACTGCATTGTGTGTAATTCTGAAAGCCACACTATTTGAAAGATGTGGTTCTGATGGAATGTGTGCATTGGAGATTCACCAGGATGCTGCCTGGATTGGACGACTTTAGTTATGGGAAAGATTGGACAGGCTGGGCTTATTGTAGGGCCAGAAGAGGCTGAGGGTGACCTAATAGAAGTATTAAAAATATCATGAAACATAGGATTGATAGTCAAAATCTATTATTCCTTGGTAGTGGCATGAAAAACAAGAGAGCATGAGTTTATTGTGAGAGAGAGTTGTTTTAAAGGGGAACTGAGGGGTGTTTTTGTTTTACACAGAGTGGTTGATATCTGGAACATGCTGCGAGAGAAGATGAAGGAATTAGATATAATCCTAATGATTAGGATAGAACATAGAAAATAAGTGCAGGAGTAGACCATTCAATATAATCATGGCTGATCATCTAAAATCAGTACCCCGTTTCTGCTTTTTTACCCACATCCCTTGATTCCGTTAGCCTTGAAACAACACGAGATGCATTTAGACAGGCATTTGAATTGGCAAGGCATAGAAGGATAAGGTCCATATGCAGAAACATTTAATTAATGTACTGTAGATGGCCAAAAAGGGGGAATGGACGTGGGGGCTGAAGATTGCATAACTCTATACACAAATAATGCTTCATGCCCAGTGAATGTAGTTGTGCAGTCGAGTAGCTGTCATAAAAGCTTTTCAACCTTATTTATGCAAAGCTAAGATGTTTCAAAACATAGAAGCTAAAGGCTTGTGACATGACTTTAGCAGCAGTCCATTCTCACCACAGATGAAGCAAAAGGAATGTCAAAGTTCAACAGTCAAAGTCAAAGCCAATTTTATTCGTCACATGCACCCAAAGGTGCAGTGAAACAAATTTGCCAGCAGTGATACACTTAAAAAGAACACACAATGCACAATAAGATTTAACACAAACATCCACCACAGCATTCTTCACTGTGGTGGAAGGCAACAAGGATCTGCCAGTCCTCCTCCCTTGTTCAAGTCATGTTCAATCAAGTAAAAGGACTCTTGCAAGTGGGATTGGTAAGAAACGACCATTCAATGCAGAGTAAGTAAGTTCTAGCTAGAGTAACTCTACAGAATGGTAAAAACAAATGTAAATATATGACTCAAAACTGGAATGAAATTTCAGAACTTGCCTGTGACTGGTTCATTTTTATTGCTGTTTAACACAGCAAGTTAGGGTAGTACTTCATGAGCCTAGTTCAACTATTCTAGTTCAACTGAGATTCACGCATAGCCATCCTCTTCCTCAGGTCCTTGCCTCACCACCCCTCCACCTGCTCTCCACTCACTCCTGAAACCCCTCGCCTCTTGTTCCTTCAGTATGGGAAGTGGCTGATTTATGATTCCGTGACTGACGTTCAGTGCGGCATCATAAGGTCATAAGTGATAAAAGCAGTGATAGAAATTAGGTCATTCGGTCCATTAAATCTACTCCACCATTTAATAATGGCTGTTCTATCTTTTCCTCTCAACCCCATTCTCCTGCCTTCTCCCCAAAACCCCAGACACCCGTATTAATGAAGAATCTATCGATGTATAGGAAGGTACTGCAGATGCTGGTTTAAACTGGATAGACACAACATGCTGGAGGCAGCATCTCTGGATAGAAGGAATGGGTGATGTTTCATAATGAGACCCTTCTTCAGAAGCTATCTATCTCTGCTTTAAAAATATCCATTGACGTGGCATCCACAGCCTACTGTGGCAATTAATTCCACAGATTCCACACTCTGACTAAAGAAATTCCTTCTCATTGTCCTAAAGGAATGTCCTTTAATTCTGAGGCTATGACATCTCATCCTTGACAACATCCACTCTATCCTGACCTTTCACTATTCAGTACCCTCACGTTCCCACTCATCCTTCTAATGCGTAGCTTCGCTGAATTAACAAATGTTTCTGGCACAAGCGCTTTCCACCTCAGTATGACTATTAGCTGCGGTATCTCCGTTTTCCTGCAGATGGGAGTGTTGGCTGCTCCCTGCTCCCAGCTGGAAAATACAATCACCAACAACCAGTTGGAATGCATGTTAATCCTATTTTTAAACTATTATGGTCATTGGCATTTGATCATAGGGCATGATTTCCACTATGGTTATGTCGATGAATGTGTTCACACAACCATTTGTTCTGCAGTCAGAGCAAGATAGGAGTGTTTGATGATCGAGCAATTTGTTTATCTTAGTTTATTGTCACGTATACCGAGGTACAGTGAAGAGCAATTTTGTCGTGTTAACCAGTCAGTGGAAAGACAATCTATGATTACAATTGAACAGTCCACAGTGTACAGATGCATGATAAAGGGAATAACATTTAGCGCAAGATAATGGGCGGCATATGATGGCACAGCGGTAGAGTTGCTGCCGTACAGCGCCAGAGTCCCGTGTTCCATCCTGACTACGGGTGCTGTCTGTACGGAGTTTGTACTTTCTTCCCATGACCTGCATCGGTTTTCTCCGAGATGTTCGGTTTCCTCCCACACTTCAAAAACGTACAGTTTGTAGGTTAATTGGCTTTGTATAAATGTAAACTTGTCCCTAGTGCGTGTAGGATAGTGTTAGGTGTGCGGGGATCGCTGGTTGACGCGGACTAGGTGGGTCGAAGGGCCTGTTTCCGTGCTGTGTCTCTAAACTAAACTAAAGTCCAGTGAAATCCAATTAAAGATGACCCGAGGATCTCCAATGAGGTCGACTAGATCAGGAGCACTCTCTGCTATGCACTGTCTTCCCAGTGGCACCAAGAAGAAACTTGAACAACATCCATGATGGGATCACTAATGCTTGGCTGCCTGAACTGAACAAGTATGAACAGGCAGCTGGATGATTGGTTGCCGGAAGATGAAGTCCAGACACTCTATTCTAGAGCAAACGTTGAAGTAAGGGAATGGGGGTAGATATGAACATCATTCAACTGTACAAGATCATGAGGGGCGTGGATCAAGTGAACACTCACTGTCTTTTTCCCAAGATAGAGGATTCTAAAACTAGAGATCATAGGCTTAAGGTAAGAGGGGACAGATTTAAGAGGGAGCATAGGGCCGACTTTTCATTCAGAGGGTAGATGGTGTGTGGATTGAGCTGCCAGAGGAAGCTATAGACGTGATTATAATTGCAACTTTTAAATGACATTTGGACAGATATATGGATAGCAATGGTATAGAGGGATATGGGCTAAATGGGACTAGACCAATATGGCAACGTGTTTGGCATGGACAAGATGGACTGAAAAGCTTTTTTCCACGCTGTGTGGCTCTTTCAGGTGAGCATTGAGTAAAATCACTGACATTTTTTCCTTTCAAGATCCTGCAGTGCAGGCAAGCTTTCTTGAAGCGTTCCTTCTAGATTGTGGAAAAATCTCCATCCTCTTACGATTGACTAAGCCATCAACAATCTGGTGTCATGGTCACCTGGCGAGGATTCCAAATACAAGGCGTAGCTATGGGCACGCGCATGGGCCCCAGCTACGCCTGCCTCTTTGTCGGGTACGTCGAACAGTCCTTGTTCAATATGTACCAGGGCCCCATCCCCGACCTCTACCTCCGTTACATGATGACTGCTTTGGGGCCACCTCCTGCACCCACACACAGCTGACTGACTTCATCCACGTCACCACCAACTTCCATCCGGCACTCAAATATACCTGGACTATTTCCGACACTTCCCTACCATTCCTTGACCTCACTATCTCCATCGCAGGTGATAGACTTCTTACCGACATCCACTATAAACCCACTGACTCCCATGGCTATCTGGACTACACTTCTTCCCACCCTGCTTCCTGTAAGGACTCCATCCCCTACTTCCAATTCCTCCGCCTACGCCGCGTCTGCTCCCAGGATGAGGCGTTCCACACCAGGGCATCTGAAATGTCCTCATTCTTCAGGGAACGGGGGTTCCCCATCTCCACCATAGATGAGGTTCACACCAGGGTCTTTTCCATACCCCGCAGCACTACTCTCTCTCCCCATCCCCGCACTCGCAACAAGGGCAGAGTCCCTCTGGTCCTCACCTTTCACCCCACCAGCCGTCACATACAACAAATAATCCTCCATCATTTTCGCCACCTCCAACATGACCCCACCACTCGCCACATCTTCCCATCTCCCCCCATGTCTGCCTTCCGCAAAGACCGCTAACTCCGCAACTCCCTTGTCAATTCTTCCCTTCCCTCCCGTACCACCCCCTCCCCGGGCACTTTCCGTTGCAACCGCAAGAAATGCAACACCTGTCCCTTTACCTCCCCCCTCGACTCCATTCAAGGACCCAAGCAGTCGTTCCAGGTGCGACAGAGGTTCACCTGTATCTCCTCCAACCTCATCTACTGCATCCGCTGCTCTAGATGTCAGCTGATCTACATCGGTGAGACCAAGCGGAGGTTGGGCGATCGCTTCGCCGAACACCTCCGCTCGGTCCGCAAGAACCTACCTGACCTCCCGGTGGCTCAGCACTTCAACTCCCCCTCCCATTCCCAATCCGACCTCTCTGTCCTGGGTCTCCTCCATTGCCAGAGTGAGCAACACCGGAAATTGGAGGAACAGCACCTCCAACCTCACCTCTGCATCCTGCGGGCATGAACATTGAATTCTCCCAATTTTGTTAGCCCTTGCTGTCTCCTCCCCTTCCTCAGCCCTCGGGCTGTCTCCTCCCATCCCCCAGTCCTCGGGCTCCTCCACCTCCTTTTTCCTTCCTTCTCCCCGCCAACCCCTATCAGTCTGAAGAAGGGTTTCGGCCCGAAACGTTACCTATTTCCTTTGCTCCATAGATGCTGCTGCACCCGCTGAGTTTCTCCAGCATTTTTGTGTACCGAGGATTCCAAGGGGACAGAAGGATGAAAATTGGACAAAAAAAAATTGTCCCTTCACAAACTGAGAATCAAAATCTCCAATGGGACAAGAAATGAGGTGGAGGGAAATCCCTAAAGAATAAGCATTCCCAAAGTAAACTCTTGTGTACAATGTGGAAACACTGAACTTTCATCCAGTATGAATTAACCCAAATCTCAGTCTCAATGTGTCTCTTCAGCACAATCTCTGCTGCTGCAATTAAATGCCAGATTTGAATGGATGGTTGAAAACACTGAGAAAGGGAAGAAAAGATCAGGAAAATAACTGAATCAATGGAACAACATTCTCACCTCTTTCTTTTTATTCCTTCCCAACTCCATTGCAGTTCTCTCACTATCTCCCATCTCTAGTCATTTTACTTCTTCTCCTCCTTCATACACTCATCGCTCATCTCTGTCGCCCATTTCCCTTTTATCCACCGTCTTTCCCTCCGCCTATCCCTCTCTCTGGCTTTACATTTCACCCATCTTCTCTCCTTATCTGACACCCTTTTGGTCTCCATTTCACCTCCAGCCTTGGTCACTTAATCCACCCATCTCCCAATCAGCCCCCTGCCCCTCCCCTCATTGGTATCCATCTATCATTTGTCAGGCTTTGTACCACCCCATCTTTAGTTTAATTTAGTTTAGAGATACAGCGCGGAAACAGGCCCTTCGGCCCACCGAATCCGCGCCGACCAGCGATCCCCACACACTATCACTATTCCACACACACGAGGGACAATGTTTACATTTACCAAACCAATTAAACTATAAACCTGTACGTCTTTGGAATGTGGGAGGAAAGTGAAGATCTCGAAAAAAAAACCCACGCAGGTCACGGGGAGAACGTACAAACTCCATACAGACAGCACCCCTAGTCAGGATCGAACCCAGGTCTCTGGTGTTGCATTCGCTGTAAGGCAGCATCTCTACCGCCGCCCTAACAGGGCGTTTATCTCTTTTTCCGTTTTCTCCCCCCTAATGCATCAGTCTGAAGAATGATTCTGACTTGAAATGTCGCCTCCCCATTCCATCCCCTGACCCGCTGAGTTCCTCCGGCACTTTGTGTTTTGCTCAAGATTCCAGTAACTGTAGTCTCTTGTGTCAACATTCCATTACTTTCTGTGTAGAAGGGAACTGCAGATGCTGGTTTAAACTGAACGTAGACACAAATGCTGGAGTAACTCAGTGGGACAGGCAGCATCTCTGGAGGGAAGGAATGGGGGACGTTTCAGATCAAGACCCTTCTTCGTTTGAAGAAACGTCACCCATTCCTTCTCTCCAGAGATGCTGCCTGTCCCGCTGAGTTACTCCAGCTTTTTGTGTCAATCTTGCATTACTTTCTGCCTAATTTACCATGAACTCTTACCTCTCACATTATATTGTTTTTGGATGGTGCCTTGCAGTCCCTCTATCACTCCATGCAGCAAAACACATTCTGAAAAGCAAAAATATTCAATCCATTACTGGATATAAAAGTTGTACACAAATCTAGTTTGCTCAACTCTGACTTGCACTGGGATGCGATTCCTGAGAGGGCTGGGGACAAGTTGTGGCAGCAGATCTGGAATCTGGGCTTTCTCACAATCTTCTGAGATTTGACTGAAAGTGATGACACAGGTTGACAGGAGGAAGAAGATGTTGTTTGGAACGTTTGTTGAGGAATGATGGCATCACATTACAACTGCAGAAGATGCTGGCCAGACCACGTTTGGTCACTATGTGCAGTTCTGGTCACTGAGCTATAGGTAGATGCCATTATGCTAAAAGAGTACAATGCTCTTACCAAGACAGAATGCCTTGAATTACAAGGGGATGTTTGCCTTTTCTGAATGAGAAGAGGTGACGTTATAGAGATAGGGGTATTTGAGTTTTATAGCAAGTTTCCATGATGCAAATCAGATATAATGCAATCGGGGAATACTATTTATATTGCACGACCTAGGTTGAATCTAATGCAGAAAAAAAGACACAAGGTGCTGGAATAACTCATTGGGTTAGGCAGCATCTCCGAAGAACATGGATAGGTGATGGTTTTGATTGGGACCCTTCTCCAGACTCATCCATTGACTGAAGAAGGGGCCCGACCCAAAATGTTACCTTTCCATTTTGAGTCTGAAGAAGGGTCTAGACCCAAAACGTCACCAATCCATGAGTCTGAGAGGGATCTCGACGTGAAATGTCTCCTATCCATGTTCAATCTGAAGAAGGGTCCCGACCCCCGAAACTTCACCTATCCATGAGTCTAATGAAGGGTTCTGACCCGAAACGTCACGTATCCATGCTCTGTAGTGATGCCTCCTGACCCCATTGAGTTACTCCAGCACTTTTTTTGTAAACCAGCATCTGCAGTTCCTTGTTTCAACATTCCGGATCTAACACAATTTTGATTGGGAATTAGAAAACCACTTGAAAGTGACTTTGGAAATTGAGAAGCAGTCACAGAGTAAGGGAATAAACTGCCTCCACGCAGTAATCAAACACCTTAACCTCTTAACACAGTCTGTCAGTTTCACAGGGGAGACCATTGAAACTGACAAAGGATGGCCACTATCGACACTTGTGCGAGGATACTCTATTAAGCAATATCACATATTGTCTTTAGTACAACATTAAACATAACTATTAAAAACATTTGGGTTTGAAAACCTTACGATAAAAATAACTTTGTCATTGTGAGTCTAACCCCAGGAAAAAAGAAACATGGTCAGGGCTAGGTAGCTGGCATAGTATGATGGGATAGCATGCAGAGCAACCCTTTTTCAACGTGTCTTGGTACACATGAAAATAATAAACTAAACTTTTTATCCACGAGTAGTTGCTCTACTCAACAGCCAAAAATCTGTAGCCTCCCTTTGGGTATCTGGTATTTTGTTGGTTCACATGCTTGATCAATGGTGTTTTATCATTAATGTTTTATTATCATTAATGTTTAGTGTTTTCTGAGTCATTCGTAACTGTCACTATATGTCATGTTGTTACTTGTGGGCGGAGCACCAAGGCAAGTTCCTTGTATGTGAATACTTGGCCAATAAACTTACTTACTTACTTACTTAAACTAAACATAATCCCAACAAATTCATCTCCAAACTCCTAGACCGAGGAGACTGCACTCCCCTCTGCCACTGGAATCTTGACTTCCTGACCCACAGACCACAATTAGTGAGGGTTAGGCATAAAAATATCCTCCACACTGGCGCCCGCACAGATGCGTTCTCAGCCCTACTCCCCGACACTCCCTATAAACTCACACCTATGCAACCACATTCTGCTCTAACTCCATGTACAAGATTGAAGATGACACCACCCCAGAGTTGGCCGGATCGAGTCAGAGTTCAGAAAGGAGATGGAGCTTAGTAGAATGGTGTGAAGAAAACAACCTCTTCTCAATGTCAGCAAAACAAAGGAGTTGGTCATTGACTTCAGGAAGCAGAGTGGTGTACATGTCCAGTGGAGGGGAGATGTTCGAGAGTTGCAGGTATCTCAGATTAAATATCACCAGCAATTTGTCCTGGTCCAACCACACTGACACTATGGTCAAGGAAGCATTCCATTGCCGCTACTTCCGAGGAAGCCAATAAAAATTTGGCATGCCTCCAATGCCTCTTAACAGTTTCTGCAGATGTACCATAGTGAATTGTTCGTGGATTGTCACCTTGTCGTGGTGGAGAAGCTTGTGTGGTCCTGACATCCGGAGAGCGATGCCGTCTGGAGTTCTGCTCCTGGTAGGGCCACCCATGGTGGTAAGGTCGAGGGGGAGGTCTCTGACAAAGAGCTATTCAACCTAGACCTCAACGGTGAAACCGGCGGAGGACGATGGCTGACCTTAGTGGAGCGTCACAACGGCTGGGAAGGCGGATGAAGGCTGCAGCAGAAAAGGGTTTCCGGTCGTCTTGGTCTCCAAGCCACTGGATTCTGATCCAGATCTGTCAAGGACCCTGGGATGGCTGTCTGTGCACCAGTCCCCCCACGTTTAACAAAGTCACGCACAGGCGTCCTCCATGAGAGGACAGTCATACTCGTTTCGAGTGACAGCCGATGATGATGATCATAGTGAGCATCCTACCCAGATGCATCACTGCTTGATACAGTAACGGCATTGCCCAAGGCCACATTAAATTGCAGAGAGTTGTGCATGCAGCCCAGACCATCAACTCCATCTACACTTCACCCTGCCTTGTTGTCAATATTCCTCCTCTATGTCTACAAAGCCCTCAATGGGCTTGCCCCCACCTACATTAAAAGTCTTCTCACCCACCACTCCACCTCCAGGTCCCTCAGATCGGCCGACTTGGGGTTGCTGAATATCCCGCGATCTAGGCATAAGCTCAGTGGCGGCCGCGCCTTTGCGGTTGCAGCTCCTAGACTGTAGAGCAGCATTACTCTTCCCATCAGAACTGCCCCCTCCATCGAATCATGGACTACTCACACCATGGTCATTCCCTCTTCTCCTCTCCCCCGTCAGAAAGAATATACAAAAGCTTGAAGCCATACCACCAGACTCGGGAACAGGTTTTTCCCAGCCGTTATCAAACTCTTCCACAGACAGCTCATATGCTGGGGATGAATATCCTGATCTTCCATCCCACCTTATTACAGCCCTTGCACTTTATTTTTTCTGCACTTTCTCTGTAGCTGTAACATTATATTCTGCAATCCGTTCATTTTCCTGTTTTCACTACCTGATGTACTCAGGTATGGTCTGACCTGCATAAATAAACTAATACCAATACCACCGATTTCCAGGTGAATCAAACTCAAACATGTGTGGATAACAGTTTTGAAGAATCATCCTCTGTAGTCTTGAAACTATCAAGCTTTTGCCTTCTGCTGTTTTAGCTCAGATACTTCCCATTGCCTGATTCCAAATGGTATTTCCAGCACTGCTCATTCCTTGAACTGTTGCAGCTCGCTCCTGCTTAAATACTAATTCTCAGTTTGCAAAATTAAAAAATGCTAGATAAGTCAAACAAATCCAAAGGAAATCTGCATACATTCTGCGAATTGTTAGTTTACCAAATACTTAAAAATGGGCCTGACATATTAATGCTAGGGCAGTTAATGGATGTTTACAGGAAAAATTTAAGAATGTTAGTAAATACTAATATCCACTTTATGATTTCTAATATTATTGCTGTATTTTAGTGCCCTATTAGCATTCACATCAGCTCTTACACTTGGTATAAATTGAAACGACTGGCAGTCTAACCAAGACTAACGTCATGTCATGAGAATTGTAGAACATGGAAACAGCCCACGTAGCCCAACTCAACCTTGCTGGTGTTTATGATCCGTAAGCCTCCACCAATTCCACTTTAATTCATCCTATCACAATGTTTGCCTTTTGATGCAGTAGGTAAATGGACTCAGGAGTGCACGGCTGCAAATATGCTGGAGGCAGTTCCACTGTGGCCTCACTGAGTGAATTGGATAAATATATGTATGGAGAAATGACAGAGGATGGAACAAGGGAGGCACCGGAGACTGCAGATGCCAGAATCTGGTCGCCTTAGTGTTCCCGCTTATCATCTTCCTAGCTGTCTCCAATCTCCCCTCTCCCCACCTGGCTCCATCTGTCTTTAATATTGTTTGCCACCTTCTAGCCCCAACGGGCTGAATATGCCCGTCACCTTCACCCCTCAGTCCACCTACCGCACACTGGGCCCTGCCACTCTGCTCTTTACATTATCTCCCCATTCACTGAGAGTCCTGATGCAGGGTTTTGACCAAAAGCATTGACCATTCCATTTCCCCCTTTAGATATTGCTAGACCACTGAGTTCCTCCAGCAGAATGTCTGTTGCTGGAACAGGGAGTTGCTCTGGTAGAAATATGATGAGGCAATTGTCCCCCAAGAACTGACCTGGATTATCTGGTAATATTCAGCAGCTAAGGAAGATTTGACATCAATGACTTATTTTCAAAAAAGAATAATGTTAGACATGTCATGGGCAGGGAAAAATACACTAATGGTCAGCAACAGATCATGTTACTCACAGATACGAGCAACCAGAGATGCTGGAATCTTGTGCTGGAGGAACACTAGAGCAGGAGTGGAAAATGTGCCAGAAGCTATTGACAAGAATGTTTAAGAAAGACTGTGCAGGAGGAACGGGAGTGGGGAAGGAAGATATTGAATTAATGTATTGCTGAGTTTGTGTCTGCAGGACAATATATCAACGAGAGACTATCTGGGGAGTGAGGTAAAAGAATGCACAGACCCCTAAGAACGGGAAGAAGACAGCGAAAGGTAATGTAGCTCCCCAGAAAAAGGTGACCAGCAGAAAGAACTGATGCTGTCCTGCCCCTTTAAGACATTTGGGAAGGCCAGCAGGCAGCGCAATATGCTCCTCAGTATCCCTACTCCCGAGTAACTGAAACTACCATCAGAAAGGAAGAAGAAAAGGACCTACCCTAGTGCCCAACTTTGATATCCCCTAGCTATTGGAGAAAGAAAAGGAAGGGGAACAAAGGACACTTTAATCACCTTCAAAAGAAATAACTGACAACTTGTAACGACTATTGGGATAGCTCCTCTTTAGAATTGGATCTGAATAAAAAAAGGAATTTCTCTGTGGTTCGGGGCAAAATACTCACTTTGCGCCAAAATTTAGTTCTAAGTAAATTAATTCAAAGAGGGCTTATGGGATACATTCTTCAAATTGTTAGAGAATTGACTGTTAAATTAGCATTCTTCTTTAGTCTCACCCATAGGAGGATAGTCGAAGATAGGACTGGACTATTTAGTTACTACCAAGGAAGGGACAGGCCCTAACGGATATCAAGAATTAAGGCATACCCTGGAAACGTAAGGTGGTGGTATAAAATGATGAGGTAGACTGAAAATTTATGTTCCCCTCGGAACTGGAGGACGAGACAGATGTTCGGCAGCTGTGGCAGGGTCTGAATGCAATCACCTCCTACAAGGCAAAACCAGGAGGCAGCTCGAATGCCGGTGTAACATCACTCCCTGACGAGCTCAATGCGTTTTACGCACGCTTTGACAGGGAGAATACCGATGTGCCTTCCCGATCCCCCATTCGCTGTGATGGCATTTCAGTCTCAGTTACAGAGGCCGATGTCAGGAAATCCTTCAGAGGGGTGAACCCCCGAAAAGCACCTGGACCTGATGGTATACCCGGCCGTGTTCTAAAAACCTGTGCGGACCAACTGGCGGGAGTTTTTACGGACATTTTCAACCTCTCACTTCTGAGGTCTGAGGTCCCCACCTGCTTTAAAAGGGCATCAATTATACCGGTGCCCAAGAAGAGTAAGGTGACGTGCCTCAATGACTATCGACCAGTAGCACTAACGCCGGTGGTGATGAAGTGCTTTGAGAGGCTGATCATGGAGCAAATCAACTCCTACATCGACAAAAACCTGGACCCGCTGCAGTTCGCGTACCGCCACAACAGATCAACGGTGGATGCGATCTCGCTGGCCCTCCACTCCGCACTGGACCACTTGGACAACAAAAACTCATATGTCAGGCTGTTATTCATTGATTACAGCTCGGCATTTAACACAATCATCCCCTCCAAACTGGTTACCAAACTCGCAGAACTGGGTCTCTGCGCATCCCTCTGCAACTGGATCCTTGACTTCCTCGTCCACAGACCACAGTCTGTTCGTATTGGTGGAAATGTGTCAGCCTCAATAACAATCAGCACGGGAGCACCTCAAGGCTGCGTGCTCAGCCCCCTGCTGTACTCACTCTATACCCATGACTGCGTAGCGAACCACAGTGCGAACTCCATCATCAAGTTCGCTGACGACACCACTATTGTGGGGCGTATCACTGATGGGGATGAGTCAGAGTACAGAAGAGAGATCGAGCAACTGTCCATATGGTGCCAGCGCAATAACCTGGCCCTCAACACCAGCAAAACCAAGGAACTGATTGTGGACTTTGGAAGGAGTAGGAGGGGGACCCACAGCCCCATTTATATCAACGGGTCGATGGTTGAAAGGGTCAAGAGCTTCAAATTCCTGGGCGTGCACATCTCTGAAGATCTTTCCTGGTCCGAGAACACTAATGCAATCATCAAAAAAGCACATCAGCGCCTCTACTTCCTGAGAAGATTACGGAGAGTCGGATTGTCAAGGAAGACTCTCTCTAACTTCTACAGGTGCACAGTCGAGAGCATGCTGACCGGTTGCATCGTGGCTTGGTTCGGCAATTTGAGCGCCCTGGAAAGGAAAAGACTACAAAAAGTTGTAAACACTGCCCAGTCCATCATCGGCTCTGACCTTCCTTCCATCGAGGGGATTTATCGCAGTCGCTGCCTCAAAAAGGCTGGCAGTATCATCAAAGACCCACACCATCCTGGCCACACACTCATCTCCCTGCTACCTTCAGGTAGAAGGTACAGGAGCCTGAAGACTGCAACAACCAGGTTCAGGAATAGTTACTTCCCCTCAGCCATCAGGCTATTAAACCTGGCTCGGACAAAACTCTGATTATTACCAACCACTTTCTGTTATTTGCACTATCAGTTTATTTATTCATGTGTGTATATATTTATATCATGGTACATGGACACATTTATCTGTTTTGTAGTAAATGCCTACTATTTTCTGTGTGCTTAAGCAAAGCAAGAATTTCATTGTCCTACACAGGGACACATGACAATAAACTAACTTGAACTTGAACTTGAAGGTCAATACTAACCATCTAGAAAAGTTACGTAGAGATAAGAAGAACTAGTACCAGCGAGAACCCCGAGACAAAGAACGAAGCCAACAGACTAAAAGCGAGAACCCCTAGACAGAGAGCGAAGCCAACATAGTAAAGAGCTAATAGAGTAAAGAGCCATCAGAGTAAAGAATCAACATAGTAACGAGTTACCATAGTGAAGAGTGCATACATAAATAAGAAGAGGTATTGGAGGAAAGACTTGGTTAACTGTAGGGGGAAACTTGAATAGGTATTGAAAATAGCTGAGCCGATGCATATTTGCCCGATGGATTTGAATTGTTTAACCCTTGATGTTAAAGCAGCTTCTAATATTAAGGTGGAAAGAAATTGTCCCTGGGTTTGGCATTCTTGATTGGATTTAGGATAAAATTAATAGCAAAGGAAATTGATTATTTAAACTTGAACAGCTGGGAATTCCACAGGAATTGGAAGGAAATTGTATTATCAGCTACAATGCTGTGGAATGAGAAAGATGAAATAGGCATTGGAATTTGAAATGGCAAATAGAAGGCCGAGACTGAATTTGGTTACATTGGAACATTTATCATGGTTTGCTTTAAATTAGAGTGGACTGAACCCAGCTAAAATTTATATGATTACCCGTCATCAGATATACATTGTGTGAGTATGAAGAAGGCTAATTGCCATTGGTCCCAGAATAATAAAGAGTACTAGACTAAGTGGGACCCGTTGGGTCCCAGCATCACACGGGAGGGCTGGTCACCAACACAATATTCCACCTCTCCACCAATTCCAATATTGCTCACCGGGGGGGGGGGGGGGGGGGGGGCTTTCTGTTGCGCTAGTATCGGTGTTGCGGGCCAAAGGTACTGGTTTCCAGAGGGCTAGTATAGACATTGTGGGCCGAATGGATTCTTGGGCTGCCAACCAACTGTTGCAATGATTTTAAAAGCCAAGCCAAGACAATCAATTTGGCTGCAGCCACCCGCAACCAAAATTCATTTTGTGAACACAAACTTTTTTTAAAAGGCGAGGCAAACAATTGGGCAGCAGCTACCTGATAGCCAAAATTCACTTTGTGAACACAAACTTTTTTAAAAAGGCGAGGCAAATAATTGGGCAGCAGCCACCTGACAACCAAAATTCATTTTGTGAACACAAACTTTAAAAAAAAAGGCTATGCAAACATTTGGGCAGCAGCCACCTGGCAACCAAAATTCATTTTGTGAACACAAACGCTTTTTAAAAAGGCAAGGCAAACAATTGGGCAGCAGCCACCTGACAACCAAAATTCATTTTGTGAACACAAACGCTTTTTAAAAAGGCGAGGCAAACAATTGGGCAGCAGCCACCTGACAACCAAAATTCATTTTGTGAACACAAACTTAAAATAAAAGGGCAAACAATTTGGCAGCAGCCACATCGAGAGGACTCACCGTGGAGTAGACGTGCGTTCAGTGTTATTCACAGCTCAGAGAGCCATGACCCTCTCGCTTCCTTTGTCTGGCAGAGACTGAGTGAGGCACGACACTTCCGGGTTTTATAGTCCCTCCTCCTCTCCCCTGCCGCCAGCGGGGGCAGCAAAGAGAATGGGGAATTTTTTAAAAAACATTAATATCTCTCTGATTTTTCATCGATGTGAAATATCCTCCGGTCCCGGAAGGCGGAGGGGGGCTCTGAGCGAGGTGGCCAAAAATGACGGCCGTAGGTGGCGGCGTTCTCTCGGAAATCGCAGCACAGTGGGCCAAAAGCGATCAAGATCAGACTTTTAGTAATATAGATATTAGGGAACAGAATAGGATAGTATCGCGAATGTGTGGGAAAGCATGAGTGCATGATGGTAACTTGCTTTGTCCCAAGTTTCTCAGGATTTTCTAGGTTTTAGGCTCGACTGTGAAAGGTGATGGAAGATTGGGCAGTAACACGGATGGAGGGAATTCGCGCCCACGAAAACTCAGGAGGTGAAGACTCCTCAGACAGAACTTGTGAAGTTATGCCCATGAAAACTCGGGATGCTTGACAAGATTCTGGGAAGAAATATCATCATCTTGTGTTGCTGATATATGCGAAAAGTAAAACACACTTATGTATATCTGGTTGGTACACAAAATTGCTGGAGGAACTCAGCGGGTGCAGCAGCATCTATGGAGCGAAGGAAATAGGCGACGTTTCGGGCCGAAACCCTTCTTCAGACTGATGGGGGGTGGGGAAAGAAAGAAGGAAAAAGGGAGGAGGAGGAGGAGCCCGAGGGCGGGCGGATGGGAGGGTGGGAGGTGACAGCTAGAGGGTGAAGGAAGGGGAGGAGACAGCACAGGCTAGCCAAATTGGGGGAATTCAATGTTGATGCCATAAGGGCGCAAGGACCCCAGACGGAATATGAGGTGCTGTTCCTCCAATTTCTGCTGTTGCTCACTCTGGCAATGGAGGAGACCCAGGACAGAGAGGTCGGATTGGGAATGGGAGGGGGAGTTGAAGTGCTGAGCCACCGGGAGGTCAGGTAGGTTATTGCGGACTGAGCGGAGGTGTTCGGCGAAACGGTCGCCCAACCTACGCTTGGTCTCACCGATGTAAATCAGCTGACATCTAGAGCAGCGGATGCAGTAGATGAGGTTGGAGGAGATACAGGTGAACCTTTGTCGCACCTGGAACGACTGCTTGGGACCTTGAATGGAGTCGAGGGGGGAGGTGAAGGGACAGGTGTTGCATTTCTTGCGGTTGCAACGGAAAGTGCCCGGGGAGGGGGTGGTGCGGGAGGGAAGGGAAGAATTGACGAGGGAGTTGCGGAGGGAGCGGTCTTTGCGGAAGGCAGACATGGGGGGAGATGGGAAGATGTGGCGAGTGGTGGGGTCACGTTGGAGGTGGCGGAAATGGCGGAGGATTATGTGTTGTATTTGCCGGCTGGTGGGGTGAAAGGTGAGGACCAGAGGGACTCTGCCCTTGTTGCGTGTGCGGGGATGGGGAGAGAGAGTAGTGCTGCGGGGTAGTCCAGATAGACATGTGAGTCAGTGGGTTTGTAATGTAGGCTATCTGGACTACACGTCTTCCCACCCTGCCCCCTGTAAAGACTCCATCCCCTACTCCCAATTCCTCCGCCTACGCCGCATCTGTTCCCAGGATGAGACATTTCATACCAGGGCATCGGAAATGTCCTCGTTCTTCAGGGAACGGGGATTCCCCTCCGCCACCATAGATGAGGCTCACACCAGGGTCTCATCCATACCCCGTAACACTGCTCTCTCTCCCCATCCCCGCACACGCAACAAGGGCAGAGTCCCTCTGGTCCTCACCTTTCACCCCACCAGCCAGCAAATACAACACATAATCCTCCGCCATTTCCGCCACCTCCAACGTGACCCCACCACTCGCCACATCTTCCCATCTCCCCCCCTGTCTGCCTTCCGCAAAGACCGCTCCCTCCGCAACTCCCTCGTCAATTCTTCCCTTCCCTCCCGCACCACCCCCTCCCCGGGCACTTTCCGTTGCAACCGCAAGAAATGCAACACCTGTCCCTTCACCTCCCCCCTCGACTCCATTCAAGGTCCCAAGCAGTCGTTCCAGGTGCGACAAAGGTTCACCTGTATCTCCTCCAACCTCATCTACTGCATCCGCTGCTCTAGATGTCAGCTGATTTACATCGGTGAGACCAAGCGTAGGTTGGGCGACCGTTTCGCCGAACACCTCCGCTCAGTCCGCAATAACCTACCTGACCTCCCGGTGGCTCAGCACTTCAACTCCCCCTCCCATTCCCAATCCGACCTCTCTGTCCTGGGTCTCCTCCATTGCCAGAGTGAGCAACAGCGGAAATTGGAGGAACAGCACCTCATATTCCGTCTGGGGTCCTTGCGCCCTTATGGCATCAACATTGAATTCCCCCAATTTGGCTAGCCTGTGCTGTCTCCTCCCCTTCCTTCACCCTCTAGCTGTCTCCTCCCACCCTCCCATCCGCCCGCCCTCGGGCTCCTCCTCCTCCTCCCTTTTTCCTTCTTTCTTTCCCCACCCCCCATCAGTCTGAAGAAGGGTTTCGGCCCGAAACGTCGCCTATTTCCTTCGCTCCATAGATGCTGCTGCACCCGCTGAGTTCCTCCAGCAATTTTGTGTACCTTCGATATTCCAGCATCTGCAGTTCCCTTTTGAACACTATGTATATCTGGTTAGCTGATTATTGAGCCATTTTGGTTATCATTATTGATGGGTTATCATTATGATTAAAAAAAAGGAATGTTAATCCTGGCTAAATTGTAGAGGCTAGGACTTCAAAATGGGGTAAAAGCTTCAGGGTTGCTGGGAAATTTGGTCAATTTGGAGTTGCTCTCTGCAGTGCTGGGACAAGCTGCGAAGAGGTGCCAGAGTGTCTGAAGCTTAGATACAATTTGCAAGCAAAGAATGAGAACATCTGCAAACCCTGTCAATTAGGTGCAAAATACATAGAATGGATTGGATGGCTGCAAACCAGCCATACACCTTGTAAATAATTGTAAATAATGTTTGACTTTGCCGAGTGTTGATTGGATGAGGTATTGAGCCTTGTCTGGGTTTCCTGTAGATCAGGGTAAATGTTTCTCAGTTGGCTCCCTTATGAAGTCCGTTTTGAATACAATGTATTGAGCTGTTGTATTATTGGGTTACGGAAATGTCTGTTATGTGTGGGGTTAATCGATATCTGTAATTGGGTTATTAAGAGACTACCCCCATGTGGTTCGGCTCCTCAAGGTCCCGGGACATATAAAAGTACGCTACCACGAGGTTCAGCGTTGATCTTCTGGGAGAGCGCTTGGGACTGCGTGAACTTCTGGAGTGTCTCTGTCTGAGCGAGGCCTAAAGGGCTTGATCAGGCAGACACGAGGATCGAACCCGCGGTGGGATAGGTACAGTAGTTGAACTGTGACGCGCTTTTGTTAAAATAAAATTATGTTGTTTCAAGTGCTTGATTCAGTGTTTTTACTGAAACCAAAGACCATAGTGTAAACAAGAACACAGTCCAAAGAAGATCAAAATTGCTGAGGCTGGTGTTATGTAGTGTTCGAAACTGTCACCCGTTTTCATCAGTCAGTCATGAATAAGGGGACATGGTTACAATATTGGGGCCCAGTCATTTAAAACTGATGTATGGGGAAATTTATTCTCCCAGAGGATGTTGCTGCTGCAAAAAAGATTTTTATTGTACCTGTACCTCACCATACGTGTACATGACAACAAACCCGACTCGACTAGACTTGACTTGAAGCATTGAGGAATCAAGGATTTGGGGAACTGGCACAGAAGAGGAATTGAAGCCAGCAAAAATCAGCCATGATTCAATTGGGATGGGGGAGGGGACTTGAGGGTCTGTGACCTACCCCTACTCCTATTTCCCTGAGGAAAACCCAAATTCCGTGTGCCCTTGACTTAAATGACAGTAGTCATGTAATTCAAGGACACACGGACATAGGGGCAGGTGTAGGTCAGACAAGACAAGTGGGACGACAGATGGCACAATGGGCTAAGTGTTCGGCTGGCAGCCGGAAGGTAGCCGGTTCGAATTCTGCTTGGAGTGCATACTGTCGTTGTGTCCTTGGGCAAGACACTTCACCCACCTTTGCCTGTGTGTGAATGTGTGTGAATGTGTGTGAGTGATTGGTGGTGGTCGGAGGGGCCGTAGGCGCAGATTGGCAGCCACGCTTCCATCAGTCTGCCCCAGGGCAGCTGTGGCTACAGAAGTAGCTTACCACCACCGAGTGTGACTGAGGAGTGAATGAATAATGCGATGTAAAGCGCCTTGAGTATTAGAAAGGCGCTATATAAATCCCATCCATTATTATTATTAAGAGTTAGTCGTACTTTCTTCACATATGCAATAGTTTCCTATTTGAAAACTATCTTTCTTTGGCTAGTCACAACCTCAAGCCATTTGACTTGAAATACATTTGATTTGAACCTGATCATTAGGCATATAATGATGCCAGGAGCATCATTATCGTGATGTCTCTGGGCATACTGAAAGATAGTGTGTCCTAAATTAGAATAATTTTGAACATTAATCACAGTGAAAATAATATATAACAAGTGAAATCAAATAAGTAAACTGAAAATTATTTACTGTCTTACAAGTTAAACAGCCCACTCCAATTTCCTATCCCTTTCCCTTTTAAGTTTGTACAAAGATGCTTGCAGATACATGAGAAGGTGTTGCATAAGATAAGTCTTATAACTGCTGCCCCAGGCTAATTGAAGGAACAGTCAGAAATTGCTGACTATGGGCCAGGACTGCAGCATTGCTGCCTGAAGGCAGGGGTAGAAGGTGCATTACTGATCTCATGGGAGGAAAAGACATCAGGATACTGAAGATCAGGGGAGTGATTTCAGGGGAGTCATCTGTAACTCAATTGTTGGATATTAATATATCCTAATATGTAGGATCATTAATATATATGGTAACCCCCATATGTTATATATGTTGGCTCAGTGTTCTTGGTTCTTGGTTTCTTGGTCCTCCAAAATATTCCAAATGGAATTTAAACTGGAGGTGGTGGAGGGAGAGCTTAAGCCAGAAAGGGTTATTGGGAAGAAAGAGCTACTTTAAATTTAGTTGCATCTGGTTGGGTAACTATAGTAGGGTGGAGATTATTCCATGCTTTAATTGTGCGGGGGAAGAACGAATTGCTGTACACATCTGTCTTTGTAGCTGGGATTACAAATTGGATCGAATGCCCTCGTCTGCTCCTAATTGGTTTGGGTTTGGTGTAGGTCTTGTAATCTATGTCGAGCTGATCATTTAACATTTTGTAAAAACAGGTCAAACGGTGAGCTTCACGTCTGTCTTGGAGAGGGTTCCACCCCAGAGAATTCAGAAGTTTGGTGACACTCGCTTCTCTCTCATAGGTGTTGGTACCAAATCGAGTCGCTTGTCTTTGATGGAAGAAATGTTTTTATTTGTGTATGGGTCCCATGCTGCAACGGCGTAGTCCAAATGAGGTCTAACGAGGGTGAAGTATAGCTTCTCCTTGACAGAAGTTGAACAATGATGAAAGTTGCGCCTCAGAAAGTTTAGGACACCTGTTGCTTTCACAGTTGCATGATGAGTCTGACCATTCCAACGCAGATCATTCTGCAATTTGATGCCAAGATACTTGGTTTGTTTGGATTCTTCAAGGGTGGCACCAAGTATACTGTAAGATATTTCGCTTGGATTCCTCTTTCTGGTGACACGCATGGTTTCACATTTAGAAGGGTTGAACTGCATGCCCCATTGTTTTGACCACTCAACCATAGTATCGAGATCCTTTTGGAGAGCATCTTCATCATCAGCTGACTTAATTGGACGGTACAGCAAACAATCATCAGCGAATAGTCTGGTCGTACTTGCGATTTTTTCATGGATGTCATTTATGTAAAGCAAAAATAGGTGTGGGCCAAGTACTGTGCCCTGAGGTGTACCACTCAACACTGGATGCCAATTGGAACTCTTTCCGTTCACACACACACACACGCTGAAGACGTTTTGTCAAAAACTGAAAATCCATCGTTTCTTGTTGGAACGAATACCATAGAAGTCAAGCTTCCAAAGCAGTCTCTGGTGTGGGATGACATCACATGCTTTAGTTATTTTTGTTATCCACTTTGGCAGCAAAAACAGGGGGGCAGATTATTATCTCAATGGGGTTAGGTTAGGCAAGGGGGAGGTACAGCGAGACCTGGTCATCCTTGTACACCAGTCACTGAAAGTTGGCGTGCAGGTACAGCAAGCAGTGATGAAAGCTAATGGAATGTTGGCCTTCATAACAAGAGGATTTTAGTATAGGAGTAAAGAGGCTCTTCTGCAGTTGTATAGGGCTCTGGTGAAACCACATCCGGAGTATTGTGTCCAGTTTTGGTCTCCAAATTTGAGGAAGGACATCCTTGTGATTGAGGCAGTGCAGCGTAGGTTCACGAGATTGATCCCTGGGATGCGGGACAGTCATATGAGGAAAGATTGAAAAGACTAGGCTTGCATTCACTGGAGTTTAGAAGGATGAGGGGGTATCTTATAGAAACATATACAATTATAAAAGGACTGGACAAGCTAAATGCAGGAAAAATGTTCCCAATGTTTGGTGAGTCCAGGACCAGCAGCCACAGTCTTAGAATAAAGGGGAAGCCATTTAAGACTGAGGTGAGAAACAACTTTTGCACCCAGAGAGTTGTGAATTTGTGGAATTCCCTGCCACAGAGGGCAGTGGAGGCCAAGTCACTGGATGGATTTAAGAGAGAGTTAGATAGAGTTAAGAGAGTGTTAGATAGAGGCTAGTGGAATCAAGGTATATGGGGAGAAGGCATGCACGGGTTATTGATTGGGGATGATCAGCTATGATCACAATGAATGGCGGTGCTGGCTCGAAGGGCCGAATGGCCTCCTCCTGCACCTATTATCTATGTTTCTATGTAAACCGTTGTGGCCCCAACAAGGAGCGTTACGGCACTCCACTTGCCACTGCCTGCCATTCTGAAAAGTACACATTCACTCCTACTCTTTGCTTCCTGTCTGCCAACCAATATGTTTATCGCTTCAAAAACTTGAACAGATTTGTGAGACATGATTCCCTCACTAATTAGTCCTTGTTCATCCAAATGCTGACTCTCTCAGAATGCTCTCCAGTGACTTACCACTGATGGCTGGCTGAGGGGTACAAAATCATGAGAGGAATAGGTAGGATGAATGCACAGAATATTTTCTTCAGAGTAGAAGATTCAAGAATCAGAGGACGTAGGTTTATGGTTAGAGGGGAAAGGGGAGCAACCTTTTCACAGAGGATGATGGGTGTATGGAACGAGCTGCCAACCGAAGTCATTGAGGCAGGTACTATAACAACATTTAAAAGACATTTGGATAGAGAGAGTGTTTGGAAAGCTTGAGGGTGACATGGGCCAAGCACGAGCAAATGGGACTAGCGTAGATGGGGCATCTTGGTCAGCATGGATGAGGAATTTATTTTGGACAACAGAGATGTTTTCAAAGCAGTCACCCAATCTACATTTGGTTCCTTCAAAGTAGATAACCAAATGTAGGTCTCCACAGTGGGAATGCTGAATGTAGTATGAAGAAGTGAAAGAGAACTCTTTCTTCACTCAGGAGGAGCATTACGGTCCTTGAATTATTGGAGAGGAAAAAGGACAGCGGTTGCATGGGCAGGTACTTTTAGAGGCGTGTAAGAATTGACCGTAACGATCATACCACTGCCGTTTGTAGAGTTCACTTTTGTAATCTCATCTTTATTATAGTAAGTAAGTAAATTTTATGTATATAGCACGTTTAAATCAACTCGTGTTGAAACCAAAGTGCTTTACATAGAATAAATAATTAGGTTTCCGTACATCCATAGAAAAATTAAAGAAAGAAAAATGACATTATGGAATTTAACATGAACGTCCCCCCACAACACAATCAACATTTTCCACTGTGAGGAGAGGCACTAAAAAGTTCAGTTCTCTTCCTCTGTGATCACCCGAGGTCGGGGCCTATTTGTGCCCTCCGCAGCCAGTCGCCGCAAAGGCAGCCCGATGTTTTCAGGCCCTCTTGTCGGATGATGGAGCTCCGGCGTTGGGCGAAACACTCCTCAGCGGCTTGGAGTGTCTGGAACGGCCGCTCCCTCCCCGGAGACCTCGGCTCCTGAAGCCCACAGGCCGCGCTGGTCGGAGCTCCGACTCTGGCGATCTCTGCGAGAGATCCCAGGTTCGGCGGTGTTCAAAGTTCAGCGCCGCCCGCGGCTGCACGCTCCGCAGACCGCAGCTCCTCAATGTTGGAGTCGGCAGTCACAGCACTCCGGAGCTTACCGCACGACGAACCGGGCAAGGCATCGCCCGCTGCGTGATGGTGCTTCAGTGTTGCGCTGCAGCCGAAGCTGGGGTTCTGACCAGTCCCGGCAGGAGAAGCCGCTCCAGTCCCGATGGTAGGCCGCTAGGAAGGGGCGAAGAAGCAGCTCGGAATTATACATTCGCTTTGTTTCCATTGCACACCCCATTTCTCTCCACAAACCCTCTGTTCCCCTCACCACCACATAGCTTTAACTTTAAAAAGTGCTTGTCTTTAATTTTTCGAGCTTTGATGAAAAGTAATTGACTGCAAATATTAGCTCCGTTTCTTCAAGATGTCATTTGACCTGTTCAGTATTATCCGCATTGAGCATCCTAGCTTTTCTTTCTTCAGGTGTTTGTTGTTTGTAAGTTCATAAGTCGTAAAGAAGAATAGTAAGATTAAACGAGAACTTACCAGTTTTAAGTTTGATCTTTATTTTATGAGGAGTTACGATGAGGGATTACGTGAAGAAGGCCCGTTCAGCCGCACGTGCGTCAATCTTCAAAGCAGCGGTGTGAAATCACAGATAATAATAGTGACTGAAGTATGATAGTAAGATGAAAGAAGACTAGAACTACCAGATTATCTTAATGAGGGCTGGGAGCGGATGGCACGTAATCCCTCATCGTAACTCCTCATAAAATAAAGATCAAACTTCAAACTGGTAAGTTCTCGTTTAATCTTACTATTTTACTTCGGAGTCACGTGAGTGACTATGTGAAGATTTCAAAGCTCTGTGATTTCATGCCGTGAGAAACAAGTCTACACAACCACAACTGCCTCATTGACAAATGAGGGAAAACATTCATAATGCATACAGTCATGACATAGATTTAAACATGCTGATGCTGTTAAATAAGCAATAACAATAGTCACATCTCTCATCCAGATGGAACCTATAACAGAACATAAAATAAATTGAGAATACCTCTGGTCTGGCAACGGGTTATTATAACATGTTTGAAATATTGTTCATTTGACCACACTACAGCCATTAGGATGTGGTCCAGCGGAACGTAATTAACCCTTGCTGCTGCTGTTATAGCAGCCCTGGTGGAGCGAGATCCGGATCAGTATCTACTCCTGCATACCTCAACTCCGTTTTAACACCTGACAAGATCTGAGCGGATAGGTTCTTATAACATCTTTTGTAACTAACAATCATAGTTAGCTCAGAGTCTCAAAAGCTCTTGGTGACCTTGACGTATTATTGTATATGTGTGTCCCCACATAACGAAAAATCCCTGGGTGTGTCTTGAACTATTTTGAGACCTGACACCCCTACTGCTCTGCTTAAATTAATTATAGCATAAAATACTATGCATATATTTGCAGATGTAATCATCCTCTCCTGTCACAATAATGTAGCGAGTGTCCTTTTGCGCTAACCAGCGCCAGGAGGTTAACTACCTAATGAGATCCGATCAAAGCTAAGGATGTAGCTGGAACCCCCTGGTTAAAATAGTGTTACACAATGTCAATCTCCCATACTGCATTGTACTTGTCCTGGGAAACCTGTGTAACAGATATCCTTTACTAACTCGATATCCGAGGTGAACTCAACAACTTGGACCTCGTTAGCTGCAGTAAGTCTGATGGAAAGCCCCTTGGCACAGTTAATGACCCTATAATTCAATATTGTCAAAGACCATTTAAATGAACTGCAATAACTCAGAATCTGTACCATTTTAAATATAACATGAGCATTAAACAAACGCTTACCATCTGAAGCAGCAAAGTACCGCTTTTTGGTACCATTCCAGCACTGTGAATACATACAAAAATAGGCGTGACAACCCAAGCCGTAAGCAGTCTATTGAGAATCTGTAGAACATATATTAATTTAATCATGCAACAGCTGATCTCTCAAGCCACAGGCTGAACCAGCAAGTTACGTTTAAAATAACCATATAATGTTGCATTATAGCAAACTGCATAGGCCAATTCCACAGCTGGAACCTAAAGCGACTCTTGATGACTCTATTTCAAGACCAGACTCATAAAGTAAATTGGAGGAAGACATAAAAGACCATTCCTCATGCTTGTAGCGAGAATGTATCTTTTGCCACTGTTATACCACACATTTTGCAACCTTTAATTAGCATGAAAACAATATATCTATATTCAGTGTTGCATTAAATCAGAATTTCATAAATAATGCGTGGTCCAACACCCATTCTGTGTTGTCATTGATCTGTACTTAATGATACTCCAGTGGCAAATTAGATTATGTACCTTTTACAGGATCTTTTTCCTGATTGCACCCTTGTGCTTATCATCTGCCACATCTTAGTGTATCAACATGAAGTTGAGCATGCACCTATGCATATTCACTCAATAACTCTTTAACCCATAAATGCACTTAGGGTCTATAGATAGTTGATACCAATACTGAACAGTTAATAACTCATTGCAAATCTCCTGCACCTCCAACTAGAGATGTCATTCGCATGTTCCCACCTTAAGCCATAGCATCTTTTTTTGCAATATAATGACATATTTATTGATCAACTACTGGAGCAATGCTGAATACTGTTTGTCCATCATAGTGGCTTTATTAGCTTCAGCTGGCAATAGCAAGTTGTATTATCAATGACCTTCATGACCCTTATTGTTTGTCAATAAGCATGCTGTCAGTTCTCCCACTTGCACAGCTGCATCACATCTATTACATTGCCAGTTAGTCTAATGAATAGAACTCCTTTATAACCACAAGGTTGTTCCAGGTTTCTATTGATTCCAATCTGTTGCCCAGGGCGGAGTCACAGGCCAACTATCCATTTGATAACAACCTAATTTACCGGATAGGAGAGAACAATTCCTCAATTAGCTTGAGACTGAGTGGATTTTAGCCAAATACAGCATCAAAATATAATCCAGACAATACATCACAAGTGTTTTTGAACTCTGAGTAGTCCTTTGAATGATTTATTGTTATCATACTGTTTAAATTGCCTCATCATAACAATGCCTTCAAATATCGCTCATGTTCATTGTACATGGAAAACCCTATGAAATCAGTTTGATCACCCTTCTTTCATAATGAATAGGCCACACCTGCCATCATTTCGAGTCTGCCCTGAATGGCAACTCTGGCCCGGTTCCGATAATTCTCATATGTCTCAAGACAACTCTTGCCATAATTCTGACCTTGCCTTGAAAGACAATTCCCCATATCTCCGAGCCTGTCTCGAAGGCAACCTGGCTAAAATACTGGACCAGGCTCAACACTCTTCTAGCCAAATTCCAACCTTCTTGGATTACTAGTATTGTCCAGTTTACCTGGTTAAAATGCCTCTGAGTAGGTGACAATGTCTCAATCATTTGTGTATTGCACAACCAATTGTAAATCTTACCAACTTGTTCGTGGTCACTTAGTTGTAGAGTAACTCTGGTCAGCTTTAATGCTGCTACCAGCTTTAGTGAACTGCTTCCTGCCGATGAAGCCGTGGGGTGCGTTTTCCTCTAACTATGAATCCTTACTTGTCATTGGCCTAATTGGTCCAACAGTTTATGCTTCGTCCTTCAGGTTTTGCCCGTGGAATAGGTTTTACCTGAATAGAAGTTTCGGCGGGTGGCTCTAACGTCCCCTGATAGCGGTGTTCACTGCATTATGTTGGGATGGCAACCTTGCTGCCAGGAATCGTACCTCTGACATGTGCCCTTCATCCCTTGAGGTATGCTCCACGCTATACCCTCAGCCTCGGCATCAGATTTACACTGACCCGGCATGTTCTCCTCTTCCATAAGGGAGACATTAAGCAGCCCTAGTACAAGGCATTGCTGGTGCAACCTCTCCAACAGGCCCACCCTTCAGGGTCAGAAAATGCCTCCTCCTCCATGAGGGAGACATCATGCAGCCCTTCTACAGGTGCTGCTGCCATACATTAAGCAGCCCTATTACAAGGCACTGCTGGCATGGCCTAGAGCAATAGGCCAGCACTGCCATAGACCCGGCATCCCCATTATGCAGCCCTGTTACAAGGCGCTTCTGGCAAGGGCTCTCCCATCTGCCCAACACTGCCATAGACTCAGCATCCATCCCCTTTAAACAGCCCTGCTGCTGGTGCGAACTTTCCCATAGTCCCCCACTGACACAACTCCGGATGTTAGGATGTATGTAGCTTGAGCCTCCTCTCAAAAGGGCTCCATCCTGGTCAGAATCAGAATCAGAATCAGAATGCTTTATAGTCAATAACCACATTTTCCATTTTACCGGAAGGGAACCCTCCCGGCACCAGGACTGACCACTTGGGTCGGTTTACCCCATATCTTGGGGACCTCTTCGGTCTGCGCACCGCATTGCTGGTGGATTTCCCCTCCCCCGGGAATCCCAGCGCCTATATATGTATTACCGGAGGGAAAACCCCTACCGGCACCATGGCTGACCGTTCCGGTTGGTTTAACCCCTTTCCTGGGGACCCCATGCGGTCTGAAAGCCGCATAACTACTGGATTCCCCTACCTGGGAACCCCAGCCTCTATATGTATATCGGGGAAAATCATCCCGACACCCGGCATCTATATTTATATCAGAGGGAAACTCCTCCAGACACCCGGCATCTATATATATATCGGGGAAAATCCTCCCGACACCCATCTACTGGAGGTCCCCTCCCCGGGAACCCCAGCATTTATATTTATCTCGGAGGGAAGCCCTCCCGACACCCATCTACTGGAGGTTCCCTTCCCCGGGAATCCCAGCATTAATCTTTATTGTCGGAGGGAAAAGACTTCTTGGCACCCGGCCTACTGGAGGTCCCCTCCCCGGGAACCCCAGCTTCTCTGTACATATTGAAGGGAAAAACCCTTCCGGCACCCGACGCGCCTAGAAGTCACTGACCACCCGTCAGCGACCCACTTCTGCGATACCCGACAACCCAGCTACCCGCTCCTGCGGCAAGAACCGGGGTTTCCCCACAGCCCATAGCTGGTTCCCTCGTCGGGCCTCGTGAATCCTCCGGCAGGAAGCCTCTGGAACAAGAGGTTCCTGCAGGGAATAAGACAGGTAAGAAAACCAAGCTTACCTGAGTTTAACTTTTACCGCGCTGGAGACGCTCCTGCTGCTCCAAGTGGCCGCCTGCACCAATGCGTCTGACGTAATGACGCACGTGCGGCTGAACGGGCCTTCTTCACGTAGTCACTCACGTGACTCCGAAGTAAAATCAGGCCATTCGGCCACATCAAGTCTACTCCGTCATTCAATCAAGGATGATCTATCTTTGCCTCTCAACATTCTCCTGCCTTCTCCCCATAACCCTTGACACCCATATTAATCAATAATCTGCCAATCACTCCCTTAAATACCCGATGTCTTGGCCTCCACAGCCGTGTGTGGCAATCAATTCCACAGATTCACCACCCTCTGACTGAAGAAATTCCTCATCATCTCTTTCCGAAAGGTACATCCTTTTATTTTGAGGTTGTGCACTCTGGTCAGAGACTCTCCCACTAGTGGAACTATCTCAGCACCCACTCTATCCAAGCTCTGGCTGTTTCTGGTTAATTCTGGCTCTTTATTTTATAATATTTCAGTTGGACAGTTAGGGGCCTGTCCCACTTTCACGACCTAATTCATGGCCTTTTTTACCCGTGGACATTTCTCATCAGGCTAGAAAAACGCCCCGACCTACTTGATGCCACGAGTACCTACGACCTACCTACGACCCCCTGCCGACCATGCTGCAAGTATGAGTCAAAGGCAAACTCGACAGAGGTCATGAATTAGGTCGTGAAAGTGGGACAGGCCCTCTGGCTGTATGGAGGGTCACACCTGCAAGCAAAGTCTGCTGTAGCATGTCTAAAACAATTTGTGAAGAACAAGATGTTCCAGGTTTAGCACTTTCTAATCAGGAACAGATTGTACACTCCCTCAAGTACAAGCCTCAAAGCAATTTACAAAAATTGGCTCAGATCATTGGGGTTAAGTGCAGCTAATAGCTTTTTACTGTTCTGTCTGATTAAAAGTGTCTTTTCACCACGCTACAATTATTTTTCTTTTCCTTTTTACTGTTTTGGTAATTATTTTAAAGAAACCAAGGTGAAGACTGAGTGTTGGTAATAGCTTAGAACATAGAGCACAGCCCATGCAATGTCTGCCTCACACATAAAACTCAGTCAATTTAATCCTTCTATTTTCTCCCTCATTAACTTATCAATATCCTGTAAAATGCAGATAAATGGACTAGCCCAGTAGTTGGCATGGACAAAGTGGACCAAAAAACCTGTTTCCATGCTATGCTGCTCTACAACTCTATTGGTAACAAAGGCATAGGTAGTACAGTACTAAAACAATAATGAGTGCTAATAATTGTTGAGGTGGGCTGAAAAATTGGTGCCAGAAATAGTTTGGGGTATTAAGGAGAAGTACATGGATGAACAGACATTTCATGTTAAATGGAAAGTTGCAGGCCCAAGGATTCTACAACTGAGATTTTGAAAGTGCGGTAGAATTGAATTAAGATACTGCTTTTTTTTTTTTTGGAACTGGACAAAAAGTTGGGTTTCAGAAGGGAGAAGAGGAATATGGATAAAGAGTAACAGAAGAAAGTATGCAGAGAGGGCTTATCACTGATTCAATGTTTCAAAAAAGCGACACAATCTATTCAAGGAGAATTATAGCAATTTACGCTGACCTACTGAGCGCTTCATTTTTATATGCTTCTCCAATCGCTTAAATTGCTGTGTGATATATAAAATAATTTTCATTGAATATTGGGACATTTTATATTTTACCACTGAGCTAACCAGACACCTTTTCATGTTTGCGACTGAAGTTATTAGATTGGTTTATCTCACATACACACGATTTTTAGGATTCAATCAGTTTAGTTTAGTTTAGAGATACAGCGTGGAAAGAGGCCTTTCGGCCCACCAAGACCTCGCCGACCAATGATCACCCACACACTAGTTCTATGTTATCCTAGTTCCACATCCTACACTCTAGGGGAATTTTACAGAAGCCAATTAATCTTCAAACCCGCACATCTTTGGGATGGGGGAAGAAACTGAAGCACCCGGAGAAAACCCACACAGTCACAGGGAGAATGTGCAAACTAACATAGACAGCACCCGAGGGAAAGATTGAATACGGGTCTCTGGCGCTGCAAACTCTACCGCTGTGCCGCCCGGGAATGAGAGAGTGATGGGTTTTGTTGTAAAGGTCATGAAGGAATTATTCAATGAAGATGCTTGAGGGAAAATTGAACCAAAGATTGCAAATAAATGAAGCATTTCCATCAGACCTAGTTACCTTCTTTCCAACAGTTTTCTTTAGTCTGCGTCAGTTTCACCAAACGATTCGCTTCCTCCAGTTGAATTTCCAGGAGACTGTTGTTCCCCTGAATATCGGCTATTTTCTAAAGCAAGTAAATGACATATTTAATGGTAACACTGGCTTAACATTGTATATCCTAATTATGAATAGACTTAGGACCTGTGTACACACTGGTTGATGATAAACTGCTTGAGCTAAATATATTGTACTTTCTGAACAACTCCTTTGATGCGATATAAATAAAGTGTTTGATAGTGGATTCAGGGTGACAAGACTACGTTTAAGAAGCATGAAGCACATATAGGTAGCCCAGCTATGAGTATAAAGTCGCCCCCAAAAATATCAAATCTCAAATAGACTCATAGAGCTGTACAGCATGAAAACAGGCCCTTCGGCCCGCCTTATCCATGCTGACCAAGTTGGCATTCTGGGTTAATCCCATTTGCCTGGGACTGACAATGATTGTTTCCCCATGAAAGATTGACTGCACAATGGGTTTCTGGCAAAAGTATTAACTTTGTGCTCATTTACTCTTTCATAAAACAGGAGATTACATATAAATTAGCAATGGACATCAGTCTGAATAAATTTCTGATAAATTGTAAAAGTGTAGAAATGTTACAACACAGCAGGAGACCATTTGGCTCTTTGAGTCGACACTAGTTCTAACCTCCTCAACATTTGTACCTCTGCTTTCATTCAGTGATCGCTGCAATATCATCCAATAAATCTCAGTTGATGCAACGGAGTGTGTAGGAAAGAAGTGCAGATGCTGGTTCACACCAACGATGGGCACAAAACAGAGTAACTCAGTGGGACAGGCAGCATCTCAGAAGAGAAGGAATGGGTGACGTTTCGGGTCAAGGAAACTCTTGAGGAAGTCTCGGCCTGAAACGTCACCCATTCCTTCTCTCCAGAGATGCTGCCTGTCCCGCTGAGTTACTCCAGCATTTTGTGTCTAATTTTGATGTAACTGAGTATTGATACGTTAATACATTGCCCAGCAAGGAAATGTGTCACATCCCTTTTAACAATCTGTGCTCCAGAACCTGCTCCGCCAAAACTATTCTGGTACATCTACAACACTGGCATTACTCAATGATGTGGAAAATTGTCTAGAAACATCATGTCTACAAGTAGCAAGACAAATCCAAATTGGCCATTTACTGCCCCATTCGTCTCCTCTCAATCGGCAAAGTGATGGAAGGGATGATAGATGGTGTTATTAAGCAGCTTTTGCTCAGGGATAATCTGCTTACAGAAGCCCAGTTTACACAAATCCAGTCACTTAACTCCAGACCTTTTGCCGCTGTGGTTCAAACAGGGACAGAAGAGGTGAACTCCAGCGGTGAGGAGAGAAGAACTGCCCTTGACATCAAGGCAGCTTTTTATTGCGAATGGCATCGAGAAGCCCAGGCTATTTCGGAGTCAATGGGAATGGAAGGAAAACCTTGCACTGGTTTCAGTCATGCCCAGCACAAAGGAAGATGGTTGTGTTAGTTGGAAGTCAAGCATCTCAGCCACGGGACATCTCAGCTGGAGATCCTCAGTGTCATGTGTGAGGACCAACCATCTTCAGCTGCTCCATCAATGACCTTCCTTCAATGGTCAGGTCTGATGTTGGGATGTTCACTGATGTTTGCACAATGATAGCACCATTCAACACTCCTGAGATAATGAAGCCATTCACATCCAGATGCAGTAAACCCCAGATCAATATCCAGGCCCGGGCTTATAGTTGGCAAGTGACATTTGTGCCACCCAAGTGCCAGACATTGATTGTATCCAGCAAGAGAAAATCCAGCCATACCCCCTGACATTCACTAAATCCCACATTATCAATACCCTGAGTTACCATTGATCAGAAATGGTGGTGGAACAGCCATATACACACAAGAGCAGCTGAGAGGCTGGGAATGTTGTGGTGAGTGACTCACCTCCTAACACCCCAAAGCCTGTCCACCATCTCCAAGGCTGGAGTCGGGAGTGTGATGGAACTATCTCCACTTGTGTGGATGAGGGCAGATTCAACAACACTCACAAAAATTGACACCACACAGGACACCCGCTCGATAGGCATCCCATCTACAACCATCACTGACGTACAAAATCAAGTCTGTATCCAGTCTACAGGATGTACTGCAACGACTCACCAAGACTCCTGAGACAACACTATCCAAACCCCCCACCACTGCCAGTTAGAAGGGCAAGGACTGCTAAAGCAAGGAATGTAGACACATGGAACTGCAGATGCTGGTTTACAAAAATGGATGCAAAGTGCTGGAGTAAACTTACAGGGTCAGGCAGCATCTCTGGAGAACATGGATAGGTGACGTTTCACAGAGTGCTGGAGTAACTCAGCGGGTCAGGCAGCATCTCTGGAGAACATGGATTGGTGACGTTTCACAGAGTGCTGGAGTAACTCAGCGGGTCAGGCAGCACCTCTGGAGAACATGGATAGGTGATCTTTCGTGTCAGGAGTCTTCTTCAGACTGGTTTTAGTTGGGGGGCGAGAAAGTTGGAAGAACGGTGAGGATGGGACAAAGTCTGCCAAGTGATGGGAGGAATAATAATAATAATAATGGATGGGATTTATATAGCGCCTTTCTAATACTCAAGGCGCTTTACATAGCATTATTCATTCACTCCTCAGTCACACTCGGTGGTGGTAAGCTACTTATGTAGCCACAGCTGCCCTGGGGCAGATTGACGGAAGCGTGGCTGCCAATCTGCGCCTACGGCCCCTCCGACCACCACCAATCACTCACACACATTCACACACAGGCAAAGGTGGGTGAAGTGTCTTGCCCAAGGACACAACGACAGTATGCACTCCAAGCGGGATTCGAACCGGCTACCTTCCGGTTGCCAGCCGAACACTTAGCCCATTGTGCCATCTGTCGTCCCAATAGAAGTGAGGGGGGGGTTTGATCGGCTGATAGTTGGACAAAGGTCAAAAATGTAGACAAAAAAGTTGTGAAATAAGAGGAGTGAAATGTGAAGTTAGAGGAAGGAATATAGGTGGAAGGGATCAGGGAGGGGGGAAGGGGAGATGGGTGCACATCCAGCTGGGCTACAGGACAGAGAGGGGGAAAATAGGAGAATTGTTTGCAGGTTAGTTACCTAAAACTGGAGAATTCAATGTTCATACTGTTGGGTTGTAAACTGCCTGAGAAGAATATGAGGTGCTGTCCCTCCAGTGGCCTCAATCTTGCAATGGAAGAGGCCCAGGACAGAAAGGTCAGTATTGGGAGGGGAAGAGGAGTTAAAATAGTTAGCAACCGGGAGATACATTAGGCCTTGAATTGAATTGAATTGCCTTTTATTTGTCATCCAGACCGAAGTCTGAACGAAATTTAAGCAGTCATTACATATAATACAATACAATAAAAAACAACAATAAACACATATTAACATCCACCACAGTGAGTCCACCCAACATCTCCTCACTGTGATGGAGGCAAAAGTCTTAGGGCTGCAGTCTCTTCCCTCCTCTTCTCCTTCTGCGCTGAGGCGATACCCCCCGGGCGATGTTAAAACCTGTCCTGCGGCTCAAACACCGCGGCCCGGGGTAGTCGAAGCTGCCGCTCACCAGACCTGCTGACGCAGCCGCTGGCCCGCGGCCGAACCCCCGGTCTCAGGCCACCGCCACCAGAACTGCCGTCCCAGCCCCCGGAGCATCGTTCCAGCCCCGAGCCGGATCGCCCTCACGTGAGTACTGCCACCGTCTCAGCCTCGCGCCAGGCCGCCGCTCCTCCCTCGCGCCAGGCCGCCCCGACTGGGCGCCGCTCCTCCCTCGCGCCAGGCCGCCGCTCCTCCCTCAGGCTGGGAACGCCGTACCTCCCCGAGCTCGGCTACTCTGACGGGAGCACCGTTCCTTCCTCGGGCCGGCCGTCACAGCCCCTCACGAAAGCCCTGCTCCAGCCCCGAGCCGGGCCGTCCTCACGGGAGCGAGCTCAGTGCGAGTCCTGGCAGGCTCTGCCTCCTGAGCCTCGAGGTCGCCAGCTCCGCCACTAGGCCTCAGCGCAGACGGAGGCAGAGAAGGGGAATACGACAAAAAAGTCGCATTCCCCCGCAGGGAGAGACAGCAAGCCCCGTTTCAACCCCCCCCCCCCCCAAAACACAAACTAAAAACCAAAACTAGACTAACCAAAACGAAAATAAACAAACCAAAAAACACAAAACTAACAGGACTGCCGGAGAGCCGCTGCAGCCAGAGCCGCGCCGCCACTAGGAGCGTATGTGTTGGGCAAAACGGTCGCAGAATCTATGGTTGGTCTTGGCGATGTAAAGAAGGTCATATTGGGAGCACCAAACGCAGTAGATGAAGTTAGAGCAGGTGCTTATAAATCTCTATTTCATCTGGAAGGGCTTCTGGAGTCCTTGAATGGATGTGAGGCAGGAGGTATCAGCAATGAACGTAGTAGATGAAGTTAGAGAAGGTGCTTACAAATCTCTATCTCACCTGGGAGGGCTTCTGGAGTCCTTGAATGGATGTGAGGTAGGAGGTATAGGTGCAGGTGTTGCATCTCCTGAGGTTGCAGGGGAAAGTACCTGGGGAAGGAGTGGTTTGAGGGAGAAAGGATGATGAAAAGCAGGGGACATCACCACCACCACATGGATGTTGTTCTCTAAGCCAGACACGATCCTGACTTGGAAATATGTCACTGTTCCTTCAATTTCCTGGATCAAAACCCTTAACAGCATTGTGATGCACCTACATCTCAAGGACTGCGGTGGTTCAAGAAGGCAGCTCACCACCAACATCTCAAGAGCATCTCGGGATGGACAATTAAATGATGGTTCAGGCTTCGAAGCTCACATCTATTGAATAAATAGAAAAAAATGTATTGCCTGAGAAAGATGGCAAGCTGAGCAGCGAACCAAAAAAATGAGCTATTAATTCAAGCCAAACGTTGCACTGTCAGAAGTCAGCATGGTGATAATACAATTGCTTTCAAGGAGATGCAAACCAACTGAGATGTTGCATCTATGATTGTGAAAATTATTTTAAAGAAAAAAAAGTCTTGTTTGAAGGGAGCTCATAAGGTAAAGTGGTAATGTCACTAACTATAAATGTCAGTAATGTAATGTAGACGTGGGACAGAAGGCTGTGGAGGCCAAGTCAATGGATATTTTTGACTGATTCTTGATTAGTAAAGGTGTCAGGGGTTATGGGGAGAAGGCAGGTGGATGGTGTTGAGAGGGAAAGATAGACCAGTCATGATTGAGTCGTCAAGAGTGTTTTATTGTCATATGTACCAGATAGGACAATGAAATTCTTACATGCTGCAGCACAACAGAATATGTAAACATAGTACACAACGGGAGAGAAAAAAAAGTTCAGTGTGTATATATAGACTTGCTCAATAAATAAACAAATTGTACAGTAGACTTGATGGGCCAAATGGCCTAATTCTGCTCCTAGATCTTATGACGTTTTATGAAATGTTGTGTCCACCATTTCAGCATTCACCACTCCATGATCCTGCAGACTCCACAATGAGTACATTCTTCATTGCACAATTGTGAGGCATCTTTCCCATGTTAATATTAATTAATTTTTGTAATGAACAAACTATTATGCTAAGACAAGGAAATTACAGTCTACGATGCTTAGCCTGTGCTTGTAATTAGACAAAAATTGCACATTTAAGTAGTTCAACGACGTATTGCCTGAGGTTTATATTCCCTGTGCATTGTAATACATGGCTGCATGAATAGAGTGCTCCACTGAGGTTGCTAGATCGAGGTACGTTCTATTATTGTCAACAGAGATTAGTTCATTGTTTACCACTCAACTCCTGAGCAGCGTGCATGATATATTCAAGTGATTACATGAAACTGATGCACAAATCTTTATTGATCCACAACAAAAAAGGTCTGTCCTGATTTTTCCCATAAATCTATTCCATTTCTCATGATCCCATGCAGATATGTCGAGACTAATCAACTAGCTGCTGCCATTTTTCTCAGAACTCTGACATACTGAACTAAAATAAATGTACATGGACAGAGAAAGTGTGCATCACCGTGACTCATTTATCAGAAACAATCTTCTACCAGTTCTTGACAACGTAATGGAAATTGAAGTCAATTGCCTCTGCTGCTCATAAAGTATAATCAGGTTCTGGCTCAGACAGTTCATAATACATTTTTCTTAAATTAATGATTCTAATAAACTGTATGCCTGGAAATGACAGGTATTAGTGTGAGATTACGAAATAGATCAGCAAAAGTAAAGGTCATGCCTAAGGATTGGTGAACCTCAAACTCTTGCTTACCCCAGGCAAAATACAAGTACAGAAACACACCGATAATCTGCTATCAAACCATTTGGAAATCACAATGGTCTGATTGGTTGCTAATGACAAAATAGGAATACAAATATGGAAAGTGAGGAAAGTTGTTGGCAAATTGCTGGGGGATTTACCAGTTGATGGCTTACTGGCAACATCCACAAGTCAATAGTGTTTTATTGTCATACTAGACTAAGAGGGACCCGTTGGGTCCCAGTCACATGGGAGGCCTGGTCCCCCCCACGCAACCCATTCAGCAATGCAATATTCCATGGTGAGGGAGAGGGGGTGGTGTGGGGGAGAGGGTTGGTGTGGGGGAGGGGAATTGGTGTGGGGGAGGGGGCTGGTGTGGGGGAGGGGGGATGTGAGGGAGGGGGGTGGGTGTTGGGCAGTGTGGGGAGGGGAGGTGTGGGGGAGAGGGGTGTGTGGGGGGTGTACAGGGGGTGTATGAGGGAGGGAGGTGTGTGGGAAGGGAGGTGTGGGGGAGAGGTGTTGTGTGGGGGAGGGGGGGTGTGGGGAGGGGGGTTGTGAGGGAGAGGGTGGTGTGGGGGAGGAGTGGTGTGGGGGAGGGGTGGTGTGGGGGGGAGGGGTGGTGTGTGGGGGTGGGGTGGGGGTGTGGGGTGGTGTGGTGGTGTGGGGGGAGGTGGGGTGGTGTGGGGGGTTGGGGGGAAGGGTAAAGGAGCGGTGTGGGGGAGGGGGTAAGGGTGAGGGGTGAAGGGGGGTGTGGGTGTGTGGAAGGGGGGTAGGAGTGTGTGTGGGGGGGAGGGATTCCACTCAGCGGCCACCGGCCGCGGCACCACACAGCACCTCCCAGTTCCACTCAGTGGTTTCCCCGACTCCACAGTGGCTTCCCCGACTCCACGCACGGCTTCCCCGACTCCACACAGCAGCTCCCTCGACTCCACTCATCGGCTTCCCGACTCCACTCAACGGCTTCCCCGACTCCACTCTTGTGGGCTCAATCAGCACGGCTTGTGGACTCAGCCCCGCCTCTGTGTCTTTATTCTCCTCGCCCAGGTGATTGACAGCGGGTGCCGGAATGGGCGTTACCTTCATGGTGACTGACAGGTGAGAAGACCAATCTGCTGATCTCACAATGTTTTAAACTTTCATAACTTTTGTAATATGCCACCGATCGGAACAAAACTTGGTGCACTTGGAGCAGAGGTGAATGGTGAGTAAAGTGGTGAAAAATCCTAGCAATATAGGATACCATATTTGGGCAAATTTAAAAAAAACGCAAACCGGAAGATTACAAGATGAGAGTTTTAGTAATAGTATGAATAGATAGATGTCTCAGAAGTCAAGAGCTTATTTGAGGTTGTAGTGTTTAATAGCTAATGGCTGTAGGGAAGAAGCTGTTACTGAACCTGGACATTACAGTTTTCAGGCTCCAGTACCCTCTTCCTGATGGCACAAAATAATCAAGCAGACGTGATGACATCCCGGGTTAATGTGCGAGAACAGAGATGGCTGGCATCTTGGCAGAGATGTTTGTATCCTCTTTAACATAGAAACATAGAAACATAGAAATTAGGTGCAGGAGTAGGCCATTCGGCCCTTCGAGCCTGCACCGCCATTCAATATGATCATGGCTGATCATCCAACTCAGTATCCCGTACCTGCCTTCTCTCCATACCCTCTGATCCCCTTAGCCACAAGGGCCACATCTAACTCCCTCTTAAATATAGCCAATGAACTGGCCTAGACTACCCTCTGTGGCAGGGAGTTCCAGAGATTCACCACTCTCTGTGTGAAAAAAGTTCTTCTCATCTCGGTTTTAAAAGATTTCCCCCTTATCCTTAAGCTGTGACCCCTTGTCCTGGACTTCCCCAACATCGGGAGCAATCTTCCTGCATCTAGCCTGTCCAACCCCTTAAGAATTTTGTAAGTTTCTATAAGATCCCCTCTCAATCTCCTAAATTCTAGAGAGTATAAACCAAGTCTATCCAGTCTTTCTTCATAAGACAGTCCTGACATCCCAGGAATCAGTCTGGTGAACCTTCTCTGCACTCCCTCTATGGCAATAATGTCCTTCCTCAGATTTGGAGACCAAAACTGTACGCAATACTCCAGGTGTGGTCTCACCAAGACCCTGTACAACTGCAGTAGAACCTCCCTGCTCCTATTTAGCCACAGAAGACTAGATAATACGTAATGTTATTAGGCTGGTGAACAATACATAAGTGCTTGGGGAAGATTTGTACTCACATGATAAGCATGGACTTATTGGGGATAGTCAGCTTGTTCAGACAGTTCATGTCCTACAAACTTGATTGAGATGTTTGAACAGGATGATGAAGATGATTGATGAGGGTAAAGAAGTAGATATTGTCTTTAGTGTCTTTTGATGACTTTAGTGAAGCATTTGACAAAGTCCCTCATTTTAGGTTAATCTGGAAAATTAAGGCACATGGGATCCATTGTGACTTGGATTCAAAATTAGCTTGGTCAACCAAGAAGAATAGTGGTGAAGGGTCGTTATTCTGGCTGGAGGCATATGACCAGTGGAGGTCAGCAGGGGTCAGGGATCAGTTCTGAGATTTTGTTAATTGTGAGATTATATATATAAATGTTTTTGACAAAATGTCAGTGGGCTGATTTGTAAGTTCACTGACACCAGAAATTGCTAGAGTTCTATATAGTGATAAAGGTTATCAAAAGATATAGCATGATATAGACAAGTTTTAAATTTGGGACGAGAAATGGCAGATGAAGTTTAATCCAGAAAGGTTATATGTTCTAATTTTGCACTATTGCACATTAGGAGAACAAATGCAAGAGAAAAGTATGCAGTTAATGGCCCTTGGGAGCACTGATATACAGAGGGATCTTGGGGTATAAATGCAAAGTTCTATGAAAGTGAGTATAAACGTTGGCAAGTCATCTTGCAGCTGTATAAAACTTTGGTTTGGCCACAGGTGCATGGCCACTGGTTGCCCCGTTACAGGAAGGTGTGGAGGCTTTGGAGAAAGTGCTAAAGAGGTTCACTTGGATAAGGACATAAGGAATAGGAGTAGAATTAGGCCATTTGGCCCATCAAGTCTACTCCGCCATTTAATCATGGCGGATCTATCTCTCCCTCCTAACCCCATTCTCCTGCCTTCACCCCATAACCTCTGACGCCTGTACTAATAGAGAATCTTTCTATCTGTGCCTTAAAAATATCTACTGGTGGCCTCTACAGCCTTCTGTGGCAAAGAATTCCACAGATTCACCACCCTTTGACCAAAGAAATTTATCTTCATCTCCTTCCTAAAAGAACATCCTTTAATTCTGAGGCTATGACCTCCAGTTCTAGCCTCTCCCACTAATGGAAACATCCTCTCCACATCCGCTCTATCCAAGCCTTTCACTATTCCGTATGTTTCAATTAGGTCACCCCTCATTCTTCTAAACTCCAGCGAGGTCCAGTGCAGCCAAACGCTCATCATAGGTTAACCTAGTCATTCCTGGGATAATTCTTGTAAACCTCCTCTGAACCCTCTCCAGAACCAAAGGTTCAAAAGTTCAAGGGTCTCTTTATTGTCACGTGTACCAATTAAGGTGCAGTGAAACTCGAATTACCACACATCCATAGTAAAAAAAAGCAACAAGACACACAACTACATAAAAGTTAACATAAACATCCACCACAGCGGATTCCTATATTCCTTACTGTGACAGAAGGCAATAAAGTCTAATCTTCTTCCTATTTATTCTCTGCAGTCGGGGCAGTAGAACCATCTGCAGTCAAGGCGGTCGAATCTCCTGCGTTGGGGCGATCGAAGCTCCTAAGGCTTGGAGCCCCCAAAGTCGGTCTCTCACCAGAGACCGCGTGCTCCACAATGTTAAAGTCCGCAGGCTCCCGCAGTTGGAGCTCCCGAAGTCGGTCCCCAGCAGAGGCCGTCAAGTCCACGATGTTGGGCCGCAGTGCGGACGGTGATACGATATAGGAAAAAAATCGCATCTCCACCGAGGTAAGAGATTAAAAAACATTTCCCCCAAACCCCCCCACCACATAAAACAAGCTAAACAACAATAAAAACATACATTTAACACATACTAAAAAACAACAAAGAAGGGACGAGACAGACTGTTGGCGAGGCAGCCGTTGCAGGCGCCACTCAATGGTATTCACAATCTCTAATGCCACCTCTTTCAGAACCCTGGGGTGCAGTCCACCTTCCACCTTCCCAAGCACCCACTCCACTAACTTTCAACCCCTGATTCTTTTGAATTTCAGGCACGTTGCTGGTGTCTTCCACTGTGAAGATTGATGCAAAAATGTTATTCAACTCCTCTGCCATTTCTTTATTCTCCATTATCACATCTCCTGCATCATTCTCCAGCAGTCTAACATCCACTCGTGCCTCTTTCTTGATCTTTATATAACTGAAGAAACTCTTGCTATCCTCTTTTATATTATTGGCTAGCTTACCTTCATATTTCATCTTTTCTCCCCGTATTTTCTTTTTAGTTACCCTCTGTTGTTCTTTAAAAGCTTCACAATCCTCTGACTTCCCACTAATTTTTGCAATGTTATATGCCTTCTCTTTTAGCTTTATACCGTCCTTGACTTCCCTTGTCAGCCACGGTTGCCTTTCTCCGAATTATTCCCAGAAATTCCTGCCATTGCTGTTCCACTGTCATCCCTGCTAGGGTCCCTTTCCTGTCAACTTTGTCCAGCTCCTCCCTCATGCCTCTGTAGTCCCCTCTGCTCAGCTGCAATACCGACACGTCTGATTTCACCTTCTCCCTCTCAAATTGTAGATTAAAACTTATCATGTTGTGGTCGCTACCTCCTAATTCTTCCCTTATCTTGAGTTTCCTATCAAATCCGGTTGATTACTTAACACTAAATCCAAAACTCCCTTTACCGTGGTAGGCTCCAGGCACGGAAATCGCTATCAAAATATGGAGGGGACAGGGAGACACAATTTCTATGCGGCCACCCCCAGGGGTGGCCAGGAAATCAATAAATGGAGACCATATTCTAGTAAATAATTCTGATTTGTCAATTAAGACAAGTCTAATTTTTTCCAAATGTAAGGTCTCAGACATTTCCATAATCCACATTTTAATTGTGGCTGTTGCTGGGTTTTTCCAAAATTTTTATATTAATTTTTTCCCAATTATTATACTATAATAAAGGAAATTTGTTTGGTTTATTGTAAGTTTTAAGCTTTGTTCTGATATTCCTAATATTATTACTTTTGGATCAGGATACAATTGGATATTAACAACTTCAGAAATAATTTTAAAAATATCCGTCCAGAATTGTTTAATTTTTGTACGAGTTTGGCTTCTAAGTATTGACATTTGTCACAGATAGGAGAAATATTTGGAAAAATTCAGTTTAATTTTGTTTTAGAATAGTGCAGTCTATGTAGTACTTTAAATTGTATTAAAGAGTGCCTGGCATTTAACAAGCATTGATGTATATGTTGTAAACTTTCATCCCATATATCTTTCATTATGGGTTGAGCTTGTCTATATAGTTCCGTTGACGGGACCTCACTATCTAAAAGAATATTATAAATGTGAGATATTAATTTATCTGTGTTAGGATGTTTATTCAAACATTCGACAAGGATCTCTGGCTCCCTAGTTCTATATTCTTGTGCATGTGATTTAACATAATCTCTTAAATTGCAAATATTAAAAAAATATATTTGAGTGTAGTCCATAATTCTGTTGTAACTCCTGAAATGAAAGAAAAAAACCTTTACTGTAAAGGTGTCCCACCTTTTTAATTCCATAATTTTTCCATTGTACAAAACCTTTATTCAACACAGAAGGTTTAAATGAAGGATTATTTACAATGGGGAGAAGGAGTGATAAATTATCCAGTTTCATAGCTTCTGAGCTGACTTATTAGGCTAATGAGTTATTCACATAATATTACACAGATGACACAAGAGACTGCAGATGCTGGAATGTTGCGCAAAACCTAAAGTGCTGGAGCAACTCAGTGGGTCAGGCAACATTTGTGAAGGGAATGGACAGATGTCATTTTGGGTTGGGTCCTTTCTTTAGAGTGTTTTTTTGCTCTTGCACAGATGTGTCAGAAGGTGCCTGAAGGGTGAGGTAGGTGGGTAGTTTGTAAGAAACAAGTGCTACTTCCATTGTTTCCTCTAGTCTTCTGATGGAGTGAAAAGCTTTAGTTAGGTCATGTGAAGAGTATCCTGACAGTGATTTTCCCTGGGAAAGGGGTTTGTCAACTTTCTTGAAAATGGTCAAGAGAATGTGCCATCTCTGACGTTCCTTCCTCTTCCTAACTGATGAAAATGGCATTATAGATTCATAATTGAATGTCATAATAGCTACGTTTTATAACTGCAGTGATGATACCGCAGTGTACCATCTACAGAATGCATTGTAGTCTGCACCGACCAGCGATTCCGCATATTAACATTATACTACGCTAGGGACAATTTTTCTATTTATACCAAGCCAATTAACCTACAAACCAAGATTCAAGAGAGTTTATTGTCATGTGTCCCTGATAAGACAATGAAATTCTTGCTTTGCTTCAGCACAACTGGACATAGTAGGCATGACTACAGAACAGATCAGTGTGTCCATATACCATTATATAAATATATACATACATGAATAAATAAACTGATAAAGTGCAAATAAACAGATAATGGGCTATTAATGTTCAGAGTTTTGTCCGAGTCAGTTTTAATAGCCTAATGGCTGTGGGGAAGTAGCTATTCCTGAACCTGGTCGTTGCAGTCTTCAGGCTCCTGTGCCTTCTACCTGAAGGTTGCGGGGAGATGATTGTGTGGCCAGGATGGTGTGGGTCCTTGATGATACTGCCAGCCTTTTTGAGGCAGCGACTGCGATAGATCCCCTTAATGGAAGTGAGGTCAGAGCCGATGATGGACTGGGCAGTGTTTACTACTTTTTGTAGTCTTTTCCGCTCCAGAGCGCTCAAGTTGCCGAACCAAGCCCCGATGCAACTGGTCAGCATGCCCTCTACTGTGCACCTGTAAAAGTTAGAGAGAGTCCTCCTTGACAAACCGACTCTCCGTAATCTCAGGAAGTAGAGGCGCTGATATGCTTTCTTAATAATTGCATCAGTGTTCTCGGACCAGGAAAGATCTTCAGAGATGTGCACGCCCAGGAATTTGAAGCTCTTGACCCTTTCAACCATTGACCCGTTGATATAAACTGGACTGTGGGTCCCCATCCTACACCTTCCAAAACCCACAATCAGACCTGTACGACTTTGGAGTGTGGGAGGAAACCGAAAATCTCGGAGTAAATCCATGGAGGTCATGGGGAGAATGTACAAACTCCGTACAGACAAGCACCTGTAGCCAGGATCCCACCCGGGTCTCTGGCGCTGTAAGCTCTGTAAGGCAGCAACTCTACCACTGCGCCACCGTGCTGCCCAGATCGCTCGTAGTACCTGCCGTAGCATCTGCTTCTACTGCCTGGAAGGACAGGGGCAGCAGGCAGGTCGCATCAGAATCACCACTCCTCCATGTCAGACACCATCTTATACTGTGAAATTATCATTAGCCCTTCATCAACATGCAACTCTCTACCCATCAACATAGTGAGAGTGCCTTTAACCAGAAGGACTGTAGTGGCTCAGGAAGGTGGCTCACTGCTACCTTCTTAATGACATTTAAGTGCGGGACATTATACCAGCCAACAATGCTAGCATCCCAATAAAACATAAATTTAAAAAGATCACCTTTAAAATATATCTTCCAGAACTTATTGTGCAAAATTAACCCAAGAGGTAGAATGTCTATAATAAATTGATTGAATAGAGATGGCTTGGATGGGGCATCATCTTAAAAAATATATATATTTTTTTAAATTCAATCTCTTTTTGGAGGCTAAAAAACACTCCCTCCCCTTCATACCAATGCTCATAGCCTTTCAATCTCCTAAAGCTTTGCTTTATTTCTATTTTGGTAGAACCTGGATACTTCTTGTGTTCAAGTGACATTGACAGTGTCCTGAATAAATCAAACTCTTCCATTCTACAAAATCCTTTCAGCCACCATTCAGATGATCAGCAAATATCCAGTTGTGACTGCACTAAATTAGTCATTTCACTTCGGAGTCACGTGAGTGACTGTGAAGACCCCGTCCAGCACACATGCGCGACATAGCGTCTCACGCAGTGCACAGCGACGGACGGGAGTACGAGCTCTCCCGCAACAATTTGAAAGCGGACCTTCAGGTAAGCAAACTTACTCTGAGGACATGGTGTTTTCGAAACACTGTTCTGTTTTATTTTTAAATAGGAACATGAACAGGGAAAACACCAAGGAAGGTCGTTTCCGTCGGACTGCAATGGACCAGGAGGGTTCTAGCAGTGGGGGGCGACCGGCGGCACCTGGATCGCACATGCTGCGGTCCACAGTCACCGACAGCATTCCGAGCCGAGCCCAGCGCCGCTAGCATAGCTCAAACAACCGCAGCGGGCTGGATGTAAGGCACAACGGAAGTCGGACTGGCCGGTTCACTCAGACGAGCCCGGCACGAGAGCGGCAAAAGGTGACCGTTTCAAGCCTTATGGAAAGGCTCATGGAGCAAAAGCTCCAGCGAGACTTGCTCCGGGAGATGGGGCAAGCTCGCCAAGGGAGCACAAAAACTCCCGCTCCAGTGCACTAACAAGCACTGGCCATCGCATCTCCCTCAACAGAGGGGAGCGTTGGCGACCAGGACTGGGCTGGTCAAGAACAGGGGTCACTGGCTGAAGAAACCAGGAGTATGCTTGAGGTACAGGACCAGGAAGAGCTGCTGGGAGTGGTGAACCGCTACGTGGCAACACCACAAGCGGGACGGCCGTTACAGCCTAAACTGGCGGCCAGCTTACCACCTGTCCTTTAAACCTCTCCAAGACAGGTAGTCAATGAGGCGTTGGACCTTATCACGCCTCCCCAAAATTGCATTTGCTCAATGTGCCTGATATTACTGGGGGTACATTGAGCAGGGTATCAAAACCCCAAAACTTAAATTGCAAAAAATGTTGATACCCCTGACGTCGGCTATCACTTCATATGATCATTCCATGGACAGGGTTGACATGACAAAACACCCTGGCTCTACTGTGCAACACAGTATGTGATTAACAACCTCCGGAAGGAGGTCATAAGACCTGCCCTCAACCCCAAAAATTTGCAGGACTGTGTAGAAGGCTGGCCTCAGAACCACAGATCCTGCTATCTAGCAAAGAATTACCAAAACAAGCCAAAACATCTGGACGAAGAATCCAAGGCATTTGGCCTCATGAGGGCAAGACCTGGAACGAGCAAATCACGCAAACCCAGACGGCAGTACCTCTACGCATCCACCAGTAGGCGTCTACTTCATGGTACTGGTGAAAGCTCGGGGCCCGCATACCATCCCCGGAAGTCTTTCGGGACAGGGCCCAGAGCGGGCCCCATGGAAAATGTGCCACCTCCCAACAGCACCACCCCGACAGACAAGGAACCAGAAACCGAAGAAATGAACACACCACCAAACAACAGTGGAGGTAGGTGGGTCTGGTTCAGGTGGGGATTGTGCTAACGGGGGGGAGACTACACCTGTTTTTGGAAGCATGAAGAACTATCACACTTGGTAGTTATATACCAAAAAGTATTCAAGGATAAAAATTGAATTCATTCAAGAAAACTTGCCACCAGTTCAGCATGCACCCCAAAGGGGTTTTACCCTCTCACTAAAAAGAAAACATGAGGGACAAGCTGAACTGGAGAAGTTACGTACAAAGGGATCATAGAGAAATCTAAACATGAACCTTTGGAATTCGTATTAAATTTACTAAAACCAAAAAAGATAGTGAATGTCGTGAAGGGAGAGTGGACGCTGGCGCGTTTTAGCTGCCGCTGCTCTCTCTTCACATTGTGTTTTTGATTTTTTGTTTTTGGACTGAATTCTGTTTTTAATTTGTGTTTCTGTGATGTCTTTATTATTTATTTTATTCTGATTATATGTTTATATTCCTGTTAATCTATGTAAGGTGTCCTTGAGATGTCTGAAAGGCGCCCAATAAATAAAATTTATTATTATTATTATTATTATCATCATTGACTTAACCACATTGAATACTTTCGTCAGGTATACACACTTTAATGGAAAACATTTGTAACTGCCAAACAATGGATTTCCTAAGGATACTTTATGGCAGGCATCGACTTAAAAGATGCATAGTATTCAGTACCCATTCATAAAGATCATCGTAGATACCTAAAAATTTACCTGGATGGGGTAACTATGGCAGTACAAATTATTGACTAATGGTCTAACATGAGCCAAAACTGTTTACCAAGATATTAAAACCAGCCCTGACACTATTAAGGAAATGTATTGTCATGGCATATCGCGATGATATTTTAATAATAGACAAAACCATGGAATTAGCTAATTCAGCAGCATTAGCTACTAAAAACATATTTAACCTTGGGCTTTGTCATACATCCAGATAAATCTACGTTGACACCACCCACAACTATGGACTATCTGGTATTCACAATTAACTCAGTCCATATGTCTATAACGTTGCCAAAAGAAAAGTCAGCAGAATTGGCACAAACCTGTAACAAATTAATGGTTAACAATCGACCAACCATTCGACAAGTGGCAAGAGTAATTGGGAAATTAGTAGCAGCATTACCAGCTACCTAGCTTGGACCTTTGCATTAGAGCAAAGGTGCTAGCGTTTTAAACAACATGCAGGTCACTTTGACTGAACCATGAAATTGCCTATTTTCAGATTTATAATGATGGAAAGAGAACATTTGGCATAGTTCCAGTCCCATCATTTATCAATAACCCATATTCAGAACAGGTGGTAGATGGACTAATCTAGAATCATCACTACTACAGACACTGGACATAAAAACTATTCGGAAATGTTGGGTGCGTTCTATGGGTTAAAAGCATATTGTTCAAAAGTGCACCATTTGCATGTTCGTTTACAAATTGACAATACCACAGTGGTGGCCTATATTAATCACATGGGCGGGATAAAATCGATATCATGTGATAATTTGATCAACATAATCTGGTAATGGTGTGTCGACAAACATATTTGGCTATCAGCAACTTACCTACCAGGTAAGCTAAATACAGTGACAGACATGTTAAACCCCAAAGTATTTGCTGAAATTACAAAGCAATATGGAATGCCAGATATCGATTTCTTTGCATCCCGACTGAATCACCACGTACCAATGTATGTCGCTTGGGAACCAGACCTTGAGGCAGCGGCGATGGATACATTCTCGCTAAACTGGGGGGAACTAATCTCTATGTTTTTCCCCCCTTTTCTGACTCATCAGTCAGGTACTACGCAAAATACAGATAAACTTTGCTTCGGGCTTTTTGGTAGTACCCGACTGGTCTACCACAAGGTTCCCAGTGGTCCTTGACAGGGTAATTGAAACCCATGACCATTCCCAGCGGACCAGATCTACTGTTCCACCCTGTATCAGGCAAAAGTCACCCATGCCACGACAGAATAAGCCTACTGGGTTGCAGATTCCAAAAAGACCTTTTGATGGACCTGGGATTGTCAAATAGGACCACGGACACGATAACAGCATCTCACTGACTTTTCACCAAGAAATAATATCTCTCCAGTATAAGAAAATGGGGAACATACTGCTCGAGAACAGAGACAACCTACTAATCAACCACCATATCTATGTACCGGAGTTCCTGGCCAGCCTTCACCACGATGAAGGTCTGAGCTATAGCACTATCAAATGTGCTAGAAGTGCATTGTCAGCCTATCTAAGACAGGCACCAGGGAAACAGGCCATAGGGTCTCATCCACTGGTGGCCAAATTAATGAGAGGTACCTTCAATTCAAAACCCCCTAGACCTAGGTATACCAAGATCTGGGATGTCAGCATTGTCCTGACATGCCTAAGGGATGGCCACCAGCGAGATCCCTCACTCTGGAAACAGCTACCCTGTATACGGCCATGCTGATGGCTTAGTCTCAGCATAAGGGTCCAGTCCTTTTACCTACTCAGACTGGACAATATGGTCGTAACATCAGACCAAATAACATTCACCATTCAGGAGCTGGTAAAACAGAGTAGACCAGGAACTTCAGGACTCATTATGGAATTCCGGGCGTACCCACCTGACCCCCGTTATGTGTCATGACTCACCTTCTACAAAATATCAACACAACCTAAAATTCCCACGGGAGACAAAAAGCACGATGGGTCAGCCACAAAAAAGCCACATGGTCGGGTACCGAGTCAAACCATCTCTAGATGACTCAAACAGTTATTGGGAGCTGTTGGAGTGGATACCGATATTTACACATCTCACTCCACCAGGGCAGCATCCACGTCGGCGGCTAACAGAATGGACGTGCCATTGGACCTACCCTGGTAACACCGGGGTGGTCCATGGAAAGAACTTTTCAAACATTCAACAACAAGCCATTAATAAAACCTGTTTCATTTGCAGAGAGAATTTTAGACACTGCAAAAAATATATAATTTAAGGCCGGGGGAGCATTAATTTCTTTGTTATTATTTTCAAATAATACCATTATTGTTTTACAAACAGATTCATGTTTGATTACGATAACATATTTCCTCCCTTGGATGACTTCGGCAGCGAGTGAAGTATGGACTGTTACACGGTTTGAAATCACAGAGCTTTAAAATCTTCACGTAGTCACTCACGTGACTCCGAAGTAAAATAGTAAGATTAAACGAGATCTTACCAGTTTGAAGTTTAATCTGTATTTTATGAGGAGTTACGATGACGGATTACGTGCTCTCCGCTCCCACCCTCAATTATAGAGATCAACTGGTATCTTAGTTCTCTTTATCTTTACTATGTTTATTTCAATTATTCTGTTGTATCTGTGATTCCACACCGCTGCTTTGAAGTATGTCGCGCATGCGTGCTGGACGGGGTCATCACGTAATCCCTCATCGTAACTCCTCATAAAATACAGATCAAACTTCAAACTGGTAAGTTCTCGTTTAATCTTACTATTTTAATTTAAAAACAGAGTTTTACATTCTCACAAGATGCTTCCATGTTAATCCCCTAGCGTTTATCCATATCCAATTAGACTCATAATTTTCTATATGTTTTTAAAAATAGTTTCATCTATCTTTGCACTTTGGGAAAAGTTACAACCTGAAGCCGCTGCTAATTCTGGCATACACCTTGTTGCCTAGCTGCTCATGTGCATCATCTAACCATCCCAATTCACATACCTGTTCCAAAAGGACAAAGTCTTCAACCAATTTGTCCAGATTTGCTGTGTGTGTTACCTTCTTCATCTTGTCCTCCATTTTCTTTTTGTTGCTATTTTTTTTAAACAAAATGGGATATTATTGCTCAGTTTTCCAAAATATCTTGTTAGTTTTTGAATTTGTTTCTTTTCTTAAAACATTGAAATCTGTTTCTGTATTTAAATAAATCCTGAATTGGAAAAAAAGTTGTGTGTTGAGATATTTTTTCAGAATGTGTCCGTATTTGTGGAATATAGAGGCAAATAAATAATCCTGTTTCAATGTCACCCCTTGCAAGGGACTGAATTTCATTCCTCACCAACAGGGTAACCCCACCTCCTCTGCCCACCTGTCTGTCTTTTCGATAGGAGGTATACCCTTGAATATTCAGTTCCCAGCCCTGGCCCTCTTGCTGCCATGTTTCAGAAATTCCCACAACATCATACTTGCCAGTTTCTAACTGAGCTTCAAGCTCGTCCACTTTATTCCTTATACTTCGCGCATTCATAGACAGTACTTTGACCTCCGTATTCACTTCCCCCCTCGCAATTGGCGCTGACCTTACTCTGTTGTCCATTCTCAAGCTTTCCTTCCCATTAACTCGAGAATCTTTTGTAATTTTTCCTGCAGCCATTTCCCCTTCAACTACATCTTTATACTCCCAATTTGTCAACCCCCCCAACTATTTAGTATAAACCCACACGTGCAGCCCTAGCAAACCTGCCTGCCAGAATGTCGGTCCCCCTCTGTCCCTTTTGCACAGGCACCCCCACCCCAGAAGAGATCCCAGTGGTCTATAAATCTAAATCCTTGCTCCCTGCACAGCTCCTCAACCACACATTCAAATCCCCTATCTCACTGGTCCTGTTCTCACTAGCATGAGGTACTGGAAGCAACTGGGTGAAAAATGTTTTTCTCATCTCGGTCCTAAAAGACTTCCCCCTTATCCTTAAACTGTGACCCCTTGTTCTGGACTTCCCCAACATCGGGAACAATCTTCCTGCATCTAGCCTGTCCAACCTTTAAGAATTTTGTAAGTTTCTATAAGATCCCCCCTCAATCTTCTAAATTCTAGCGAGTACAAGCCGATTCTATCCAGTCTTTCTTCATATGAAAGTCCTGCATCCCAGGAATCAGTCTGGTGAACCTTCTCTGTACTCCCTCTATGGCAAGCATGTCTTACCTCAGATTAGAAGACCAAAACTACACAATACTCCAGGTGTGGTCTCACCAAGGCCCTGTACAACTGCAGTAGAACCTCCCTGCTCCTATACTCAAATCCTTTTGCTATGAATGCTAACATACCATTCGCTTTCTTCACTGCCTGCTGCACCTGCATGCCTACTTTCAATGACTGGTGTACCATGACACCCAGGCCTCGTTGCATCTCCCCTTTTCCTAATCGGCCACCATTCAGATAATAGTCTACTTTCTTTTTCTTGCCACCAAAGTGGATAACCTCACATTTATCCACATTATACTGCATCTGCCATGCATTTTCCCACTCACCCAACCTATTCAAGTCACCTTGCAGCCTCCTAGCATCCTCCTCACAGCTAACACTGCCCCCCAGCTTCGTGTCATCCGCAAACTTAGAGATGTTGCATTCAATTCCCTCGTCCAAATCATTAATATAAATAGCTGGGGTCCCAGCACTGAGCCTTGCAGTACCCCACTAGTCACTGCCTGCCATTCTGAAAAGGACCTGTTTACTCCTACTCTTTGCTTCCTGTCTGCCAGCCAGTTCTCTATCCACATCAATACTGAACCCCCAATACCGTCTGCTTTAAGTTTGCATACTAATCTCTTATGTGGGACCTTGTCGAAAGCCTTCTGAAAGTCCAGATATAACACATCCACTGGTTCTCCCTTATCCACTCTACTAGTTACATCCTCGAAAAATTCTATAAGATTCGTCAGACATGATTTACCTTTCATAAATCCATGCTGACTTTGTCCAATGATTTCACCAATTTCCAAATGTGCTGCTATCCCATCTTTAATAACTGACTCTAGCATTTTCCCCACTACCAATGTTAGACTAACTGGTCTGTAATTCCCCATTTTCTCTCTCCCTTCTTTTTAAAAAAGTGGGGTACATTAGCTACCCTCCAATCCTCAGGAACTACTACAGAATCTATAGAGTTTTGAAAAATTATCACTAATGCATCTACTATTTCTGGGGCTACTTCCTGTGGATTTGGGGATTTATCGGCCTTTAATCCATTCAATTTACCTAACACCACTTTCCGACTAACCTGGATTTCACTCAGTTCCTCCGTCTCATTTGACCGCCGGTCCCCTGCTATTTCCGGCAGATTATTTATGTCTTCCTTAGTGAAGACAGAACCAAAGTAGTTATTCAATTGGTCTGCCATGTCCTTGTTCCCCATGATCAATTCACCTGTTTCTGATTGCAAGGGACCTACATTTGTTTAACTAATCTTTTTCTCTTCACATATCTATAAAAGCTTTTGCAGTCAGTTTTTATGTTCCCTGCCAGTTTTCTTTCATAATTTATTTTCCCTTTCCTAATTAAGCCCTTTGTCCTCCTCTGCTGGACTGAATTTCACCCAGTCCTCTGGTAGGCTGCTTTTTCTGGCTAATTTGTATGCTTCATCTTTTGTTTTGATACTATCCCTGATTTCCCTTGTTATCCACGGATGCACTACCTTCCCTGATTTATTATTTTGCCAAACTGGGATGAACAATTGTTGTAGTTCATCCGTGCTGTCTTTAAATGCCTTCCATTGCATATCCACCGTCAACCCTTTAAGAATCAATTGCCAGTCTATCTTGGCCAATTCACGTCTCATACCCTCAAAGTCACCTTTCTTTAAGTTCATAACCCTTGTTTCTGAATTAACAATGTCACTCTCCATCCTAATGAAGAACTCAACCTTATTATGGTCACTCTTGCCCAAGGGGCCATGCACAACAAGACTGCTAACTAACCCTTCCTCATTACTCAATACCCAGTCTAGAATAGCTTGCTCTCTCATTGGTTCCTCTACATGTTGGTTTAGAAAACTATCCCATATACATTCCAAGAAATCCTCTTCCTCAGCACCCGTGCCAATTTGAATCACCCAATCTATATGTAGTTTGAAGTCACCCATTATAACTGTTTTACCTTTGTTGCACGCATTTCTAATTTCCTGTTTGATGCCATCCCCAACTCCACTACTACTGTTAGGTGGCCTGTACACAACTCCCACTAGCGTTTTCTGCCCCTTAGTGTTTCGCAGCTCTGCCCATATCGATTCCACATCCTCCAAGCTAATGTCCTTCCTTTCTATTGCGTTAATCTCTAACCAGCAACGCTACCCCACCTGCATTTCCTTTCTGTCTATCCCTCCTGAATATTGAATATCTCTGGATGTTCAGCTCCCAGCCTTGGTCACCCTGGAGCCATGTCTCTGTGATCCCAACTATATCATATTCATTAATAACTATCTGCACATTCAACTCATCCACCTTATTACGAATGCTCCTTGCATTGAGACACAAAGCCTTCAAGCTTGTTTTTACAACACTCAATACAATTATGTTGAAAAGTGGCCTTTTTGATTTTTGCCCAGCATTTGTCTGCCTGCCTCTTTTACTTTTCATCTTGCTACCTATTGCTTCTACCCTAATTTTACACCCCTCTGTCTCTCTGCTCATGCTCCCATCCCCCTGCCACATTAGTTTAAATCCTCCCCGACAGCACTAGCAAACACTGCCCCAAGAAGGGTTTCGGCCCGAAACGTCACCTATTTCCTTCGCTCCATAGATGCTGCTGCACCCGCAGTTTCTCCAGCATTTTTGTGTACCTTCGATCTTCCAGCATCTGCAGTTCCTTCTTGAACACTCCCCCAAGGACATTGGTTCCATTCCAGCCCAGGTGCACTGTCCTGTTTGTACTGGTCCCACCTCCCCCAGAACTGGTTCCAATGCCCTAGAAATTTGAATCTCTCCCCCTTGCACCATTTTTCAAGCCACTTATTCATCTGCAATATCCTATTTCTACTCTGACTAGCACGTGGCACTGGTAGTAATCCAGAGATTATTACCTTTGAGGTCCTACTTTTAAGTTTATCTCCTAGCTCCCTAAATTCACCTTGTAGGACCTCATCCCGTTTTTTACCTACATCTCCCCCCCTGTCTGCTTTCCGCAAAGATTGCTCCCTCCGTAACTCCCTGGTCAATTTTTCCCTTCCCTCCCGCACCACCCCATTCCCGGGCACTTTCCCTTGCAACCGCAAGAGATGCTACACTTGTCGCTTTACCTTCCCCCTCGACTCCATTCAAGGACCCAAGCAGTTGTTCCAGGTGCGACAGAGGTTCACCTGCATCTCCTCCAACCTCATCTATTGCATCTGCTACTCTAGATGTCAGCTGATCTACATCGGTGAGACCAAGCGCGGGCTTGGCGATCGTTTCGCCGAACACCTCCGCTCGGTCCGCTTTAACCAACCTGATCTCCCGGTGGCTCAGCACTTCAACTACCCCTCCCATTCCGAATCCGACCTCTCTGTCCTGGGCCTCCTCCATGGCCAGAGTGAGCACCAACGGAAATTGGAGGAGCAGCACCTCATATTCCGCTTGGGCAGTCTGCTCCCCAGCGGCATAAACATTGAATTCTCCAATTTCCAGTAGCCCTTGCTGTCTCCTCCCCTTTTCAGCTCTCCCTCAGCCCTCTGGCTCCTCCTCTTCATTTTTCCTTTCTTCTCCCCACCCTACATCAGTCTGAAGAAGGGTTTCGGCCCGAAACATTGCCTCCTATATCCTTCGCTCCATAGATGCTGCTGCACCCGCTGAGTTTCTCCAGCACTTTTATCTACCTTATATAAACTATATATATCGTCTATATAAACCATGTATATAATGCCCCCAGTCTATATAAACCGTGTATATAATGCCCAGTCTATATAGACCATGTATATAATGCCCAGTCTATATAAACCATGTATATAATGCCCCCAGTCTATATAAACCATGTATATAATGCCCAGTCTATATAAACCATGTATATAATGCCCAGTCTATATAAACCATGTATATAATGCCCAGTCTATATAAACCATGTATATAATACCCCCAGTCTATATAAACCATGTATATAATGCCCAGTCTATATAAACCATGTATATAATGCCCAGTCTATATACACCATGTATATAATGCCCAGTCTATATAAACCATGTATATAATGCCCAGTCTATATAAACCATGTATATAATGCCCAGTCTATATAAACCATGTATATAATGCCCAGTCTATATAAACCATGTATATAATGCCCACAGTCTATATAAACCATGTATATAATGCCCCCAGTCTATATAAACCATGTATATAATGCCCACAGTCTATATAAACCATGTATATAATGCCCAGTCTATATAAACCATGTATATAATGCCCCCAGTCTATATAAACCATGTATATTATGCCCAGTCTATATAAACCATGTATATAATTCCCAGTCTATATAAACCATGTATATAATGCCCAGTCTATATAAACCATGTATATAATTCCCCCAGTCTATATAAACCATGTATATAATGCCCCCAGTCTATATAAACCATGTATATAATGCCCCCAGTCTATATAAACCATGTATATAATGCCCCCATTCTATATAAACCATGTATATAATGCCCCCAGTCTATATAAACCATGTATATAATTGCCAGTCTATATAAACCATGTATATAATGCCCCAGTCTATATAAACCATGTATATAATGCCCCCAGTCTATATAAACCATGTATATAATGCCCCCAGTCTATATAAACCATGTATATAATGCCCCCAGTCTATATAAACCATGTATATAATGCCCCATCTATATAAACCATGTATATAATGCCCCCAGTCTATATAAACCATGTATATAATGCCCCCAGTCTATATAAACCATGTATATAATCGCCAGTCTATATAAACCAGGTATATAATGCCCGTCTATATAAACCATGTATATAATGCCCCCAGTCTATATAAACCATGTATATAATGCCCAGTCTATATAAACCATGTATATAATGCCCCCAGTCTATATAAACCATGTATATAATGCCCAGTCTATATAAACCATGTATATAATGCCCAGTCTATATAAACCATGTATATAATGCCCCCAGTCTATATAAACCATGTATATAATGCCCAGTCTATATAAACCATGTATATAATGCCCAGTCTATATAAACCATGTATATAATGCCCAGTCTATATAAACCATGTATATAATACCCCCAGTCTATATAAACCATGTATATAATGCCCAGTCTATATAAACCATGTATATAATGCCCAGTCTATATACACCATGTAGAAATAGCAGGGGCTATGGCAGAAATATTTCAAATGTCATTAGAAACGGGAATAGTGCCGGAGGATTGGCGTACTGCGCATGTTGTTCCATTGTTTAAAAAGGGGTCTAAGAGTAAACCTAGCAATTATAGACCTATTAGTTTGACGTCAGTGGTGGGCAAATTAATGGAAAGAATACTTAGAGATAATATATATAAGCATCTGGATAAACAGGGTCTGATTAGGAACAGTCAACATGGATTTGTGCCTGGAAGGTCATGTTTAACTAATCTTCTTGAATTTTTTGAAGATGTTACTCGGGAAATTGATGAGGGTAAAGCAGTGGATGTTGTGTATATGGACTTCAGTAAGGCCTTTGACAAGGTTCCTCATGGAAGGTTGGTTAAGAAGGTTCAATGGTTGGGTATTAATGGTGGAGTAGCAAGATGGATTCAACAGTGGCTGAATGGGAGATGCCAGAGAGTAATGGTGGATGGTTGTTTGTCAGGTTGGAGGCCAGTGACGAGTGGGGTGCCACAGGGATCTGTGTTGGGTCCACTGTTGTTTGTCATGTACATCAATGATCTGGACGATGGTGTGGTAAATTGGATTAGTAAGTATGCAGATGATACTAAGATAGGTGGGGTTGCGGGTAATGAAGAAGAGTTTCAAAGTCTACAGAGAGATTTATGCCAGTTGGAAGAGTGGGCTGAAAGATGGCAGATGGAGTTTAATGCTGATAAGTGTGAGGTGCTACATCTTGGCAGGACAAATCAAAATAGGACGTACATGGTAAATGGTAGGGAATTGAAGAATGTAGGTGAACAGAGGGATCTGGGAATAACTGTGCACAGTTCCATGAAAGTGGAATCTCATGTAGATAGGGTGGTAAAGAAAGCTTTTGGTGTGCTGGCCTTTATAAATCAGAGCATTGAGTATAGAAGTTGGGATGTAATGTTAAAATTGTACAAGGCATTGGTGAGGCCAATTCTGGAGTATGGTGTACAATTTTGGTCGCCTAATTATAGGAAGGATGTCAATAAAATAGAAAGAGTACAGAGGAGATTTACTAGAATGTTGCCTGGGTTTCAGCAACTAAGTTACAGAGAAAGGTTGAACAAGTTAGGGCTTTATTCTTTGGAGCGCAGAAGGTTAAGGGGGGACTTGATAGAGGTTTTTAAAATGATGAGAGGGATAGACAGAGTTGATGTGGAAAAGCTTTTCCCACTGAGAGTAGGGAAGATTCAAACAAGGGGACATGACTTGAGAATTAAGGGACTGAAGTTTAGGGGTAACATGAGGGGGAACTTCTTTACTCAGAGAGTGGTAGCTGTGTGGAATGAGCTTCCAGTGAAGGTGGTGGAGGCAGGTTCGTTTTTATCATTTAAAAATAAATTGGATAGTTATATGGATGGGAAAGGAATGGAGGGTTATGGTCTGAGCGCAGGTATATGGGACTAGGGGAGACTATGTGTTCGGCACGGACTAGAGGGGTCGAGATGGCCTGTTTCCGTGCTGTAATTGTTATATGGTTATTATATGGTTATATAATGCCCACAGTCTATATAAACCATGTATATAATGCCGTCTATATAAACCATGTATATAATGCCCAGTCTATATAAACCATGTATATAATGCCCAGTCTATATAAACCATGTATATAATGCCCAGTCTATATAAACCATGTTTATAATGCCTCCAGTCTATATAAACCATGTATATAATGCCCAGTCTATATAAACCATGTATATAATGCCCCGTCTATATAAACCATGTATATAATGCCCAGTCTATATACACCATGTATATAATGCCCACAGTCTATATAAACCATGTATATAATGCCCAGTCTATATACACCATGTATATAATGCCCCAGTCTATATAAACCATGTATATAATGCCCCCAGTCTATATAAACCATGTATATAATGCCCAGTCTATATAAACCATGTATATAATGCCCCCAGTCTATATAAACCATGTATATAATGCCCCCAGTCTATATAAACCATGTATATGCCCAGTCTATATAAACCATGTATATAATGCCCCCAGTCTATATAAACCATGTATATAATGCCCACAGTCTATATAAACCATGTATATGCCCAGTCTATATAAACCATGTATATAATGCCAGGTGTTTCTCACCGTCGCGTCGACGATTCCTTTCCCACCGCGGCCGGGCAACAGTTGGGATGCCCCACCGGCCATTGCGGGGGGGGAGTGTCACCCCCGGGTCCAGGGCGCAGGTGGACCGTCCCTGGGCTCAGCGCTGCCCCCACTGTCCCCGCCCCCTCTCCCAGCCCCGCCCCCCACTTTTCCCAGCCCCGCCCCTACTGTTCCCAGCCACGCCCCCACTGTTCCCAGACCCCCCCCCAACCCCCGCACTAGCCCCGCCCCCCAGTGACCAGCCCCGCCCCCAGTGTCCAGCCCCGCCCCTCACCAAGCCCCGCCCCTCTCCCAGCCCCGCCCCCCACTGTTCCCAGACCCCTCCAGCCCCGACCATCCCAGCCCCGCCCCCCAGTTTCCAGCCTCATCCCACTCACCAAGCCCCGCCCCTCTCCCAGTCCCGCCCCCACTGTTCCCAGACCCCCACCAGCCCCGACCATCCAAGCCCCGCCCCCGCACCAAGCCCCGCCCCCTCCCCAGCCCCTCTGTTCCCAGCCCCATCCCCGCACCAAGCCCCGCCCCTCTCCAAGCCCCGCCCCCCCACTGTTCCCAGACCCCCCCAGCCCCGAACATTCCAGCCCCGCCCCCGCACCAAGACCCGCCCCCAGTGTCCAGCCCCGCCCCCTCTGTTCCCGGCCCCACCACCTCATCAAGCCCCGCCCCTCTCCCAGCCCCGCCCCCCACTTTTCCCAGCCCCGCCCCTACTGTTCCCAGCCACTGTCACTGCAATCACTGACCCTCCCCATCAGTGCTGCTGCCCTACCAAGCAAACTCCATTATTTGCGTCTTCATATCTGACCAGAAGCATCTATATCCGATGATGTCGTTTTGAAATTCGGGTGGGAGAGTGGCGCAGCTGGTAGATCCGCTGCCACACAGCACTGCTTCCTCACTGCACCGGAGGGCTGGGTTCGGTCCTGATCAAGTGTGCCGTCTGTGTGGAGCTTGCATGTTCTCCTTGTAACCTGGTGGGTTTTCTCCCACATCCTAAAGAGGTGTGGGTTTGCAGGTAAATTGCCCCTCGCATGTTGGGAGAGGATGAGAAAGTGGGTCAATAAGGAACTCAGTGTGGACTCATAGGGCCGATAGCCTTGTTTCCATTCTGCATCTCTAAACTAAGCTAAATACATGTCAAAAATGTATTGAGGTGGAATATGAGTGATGATCAGACCTTCCCTCTCAAGTTGTGCACCAACACAATACAACATGGACCTTTGGGCCAAGCTAAATTGATCTCAAGTTCAAGTAACCCTTGCATCCCCTCTCTCTCCACCCCTCTCATATCCTAGTCCTACCACAGCTAACAATGGCCTGTGCCTCCGTGCCACCCAAAATGCGTGAGTGTGTGTGTAATTCCCAGAGTCTATATGATCATGGAGCTTAACATCGGGGAGCTCGTGGTCCCTGGTTAGAGACTGACTTCGGGAGCTCCAAGCCGCAGGAGCTTCGACCGCCCCAACGCGGGAGCTTTGATCGCCCCGACGCGAGGGCTTCGATTGCCCTGATGGGGGAGCTTCGACCGCCCCAAGGAAGAAGATTGGACTTTATTGCCTTCCATCACAGTGAGGAATGTGGGAAACCCGCTGTGGTGGATGTCCTTCCTTTAAATTGGAGGAAGGCCATTCTTGCTATTGAGGGAGTGCGGTGTAGGTTCACGAGGTTAATTCCCAGGATGGCGGGACTGTCATACGTTGATAGAATGGAGCGGCAGGGCTTGTATCCTCTGGAATTTAGAAGGATGAGAGGGATTCTTATTGAAACATACGATTATTCAGGGTTTGGGCACGCTAGAGGCAGGAAACATGTTCCCGATGTTGGGGGAGTCCAGTACCAGGAGCCACAGTTTAAGAATAAGGGGTAAGCCATTTAGAACGGAGATGAGGAAATTTTTCACACAGAAACGTTTTCACACAGAGTTGTGAGTTTGTGGAATTCTCTGCCTCAGAGGGTGCTGGAGGTCGGTTCTCTGGATGCTTTCAAGAGTTAGATGGAGCTCCTAAAGTTAGCGGAGTCAAGGAATATGGGGAGAAGGCAGGAACGGTGTACTGATTGTGGATGATCATCCATGATCACATTGAATGGCGGTGCTGGCTCCGAGGGCCGAATGGCCTACTCCTGCACCTATTGTCTATTGTTTATGTTAACTTTTATTAAGTTGTGTGTCTTGTTGTTTGTTTTTGGTATGGCTGTATGGGAAATCGAGTTTCACTGTACCTTAATTGGTACACGTGACAATAAAAGACCTTTGAACCATAGAAATGAATATAATTCCATCAGAGTCTATATAAAATATATATATATAGTTTATTTAAGAGCCTGTCCCACTTTCAGAACTTAATCCAAAACCTCTGCCGAGTTTAAATGACCTAAAAAAAAAATCTAGATTTTGGTAATCAACGAACTCCTATGACCTTCCACGAATATGCTGACGAACTGGTGACAGATATCACGTGATGTTGACTTAAGCTTTTTTTTTCACTCACATTTTTCTCTCTGTCCAGCTGCCTTGAGTATTAGAAAGGCGCTATATAAATCCCATCCATTATTATTATTATTATTATTATTATTACCCACAAATATCTATGACTACCCTCACGGTCTACTAAGGTCTGCCCACAAACAAACTATTGGTAAAAAGTTGCAATTTTTTTCATCCCGACTATTTTTTTACTCGTGGACATTTTTTATCGGGCTGGAAAAAACGTCCCGACTTACCTGATGTCCCGAGTACCTACGGCTGGCATAACGAGCCGCTATGATATATCCACAAACTCCTACGGACTCGCTACGTACATTCTGCGAGTTTGAATCAGGGGAAAACGCGGGAGAATTCGTGAATTACCTCGTGAAAGTGGGACAGGCCATTTAGAGTCTATAAAATATATAATTCCCCAATCTATCTGATATATATATAATTCATTGTGTCTGGATAATATATATGTTGAATTCCCTCAGTCTATATAATATGTAGGTCCCCCGATCTATGAAATATACATATAATTCCCTCAGTGTCTATAATATAAATAATATAAATAAATAAAAGATATATTATTATTATTATTATTATTATTATTATATATGTAATTTTCTCAGTATATATAAAATATATATCATTCCCTCAGTCTGCGTGATATATGTAGAAACCGAAGATCTCGGAGAAAACCCACACAGGTCACGGGGAGAACGTACAAACTCCGTACAGACAAGCACCCGTAGTCAGGATCGCACCCGGATCTCTGGCGCTGCAAGGTAGAAGCTCTACCGCTACGCCACCGAACTTCCTCAACAGATTTGTCAGGCAAGATCTCCCCTTCACAAAACCATGCGGATTTTGGCCTGTGTTATCATGTGCTTCCAAAACACCATAAAACCCCGTCCTTAATAATGGACTAAAATGTTACTAACCACAGTCAGACTAACTGGCCTATAACTTCCTTTCGAAGATAGACACAAAAAGCTGGGGTAACTCAGCGGGACAGGCAGCATCTCTGGAGAAAATGATTAGGTGCTGTTTCGGGTCAAGACCCTTCTTCAGACTGACCATAATTTCCTTTATTTTGCCTCGTTCCTTCTTAAAGAGTAGAGCTACATTTGCGATTTTCCAGTCCTCTGGAACCATTCCTGACTAGTGATTCTTGAAGGATCACTAATAATGCCTCCACAATCTCTTCAGCAACCTGTTTCAGAACCCTAGGATGTAGTCAATCTGATTTATTTTTTGCTTTATTTCAGTGAATGTGACAATAATCAATAGTACAGTAACAATGGTCTGTTTCCTTTATCATTTGTTACTTTTTTGCATATCTTTCATTCATTTGTTCTATATCTCTCTATATCACCGTCTATATCTGAAGAAGGGTCTCGACCCGAAAAGTCACGGATTCCATTCCTCTAGAGATGCTGTCTGACCCTTCTCTTGACTCCATTTATAGCTCACCCTGCCTCAGCAAGGCCAGCAGCATAATCAAGGATGAATCGCACCCTGGCCACTCCCTCTTCTCCCCTCTCCCATCAGGCAAAAGGTATAGAAGTGAAAACGCACACCTCCAGATTCAGGGACAGTTTCTTCCTGGTTGTTATCAGGCAACTGAATCACCCTGCCACAACCAGAGAGCAGTCCTGAACTACTATCTACCTCATTGGAGATCATCGGACGATCCGTGATGGGACTTTACTAGCTTTACCTTGCAATAAACGTTATTCCCTTATCATGTATCCATACGCTGTAAATGGCTGTGATTGTAATCATGTATTGTCTTTCCGCTGTCTAAATAGCACACAACAAAAACTTTACACTGTACATGTTGCCATAAACTGACCCGCTGCCACACTCCAGCTTTTTGTGCCTATCTTTGGTTTAAAGCAGCATCTGCAGCTCCTTCCAACATTTCAAGTTAAGAACTTTGGAATGCCTGAGTACCACTCCGTACCACTGTATGTGACAGGTTCAACTGCATGTGTGTTCACTGTGGCCTGAGTGGGGAAGTTCTCTCGTTTTCACACCTTGCCCTTCCATATCTCTGTGCCTCCCAATCCCCTCTCAGTCTGAAGAAAGGTCCCGACCCGAAACGTCACCCATCCTTTCTCTCCAGAGATGCCGCCTGTCCCGTTGAGTTACTCCAGCATTTTGTGTCTATCCTGGGGAAAAAAATATCCATTGACGTCCTCCGCAGCCTTCTGCGGCAAGAATGAAAGATATGCAATAAAATTTGGTTGTAGAGCTGGAGAATCACAGAGGGGGAGCAGTGAGAGTGTTGCAGAACTGTCGTCAGAGAGAGGAGGGGAACTTTTTCAATGTGGGTACACCTTGAGGAGATTTAGCAGTGGGGCGGACGAAAATGTGATGTGTCCACGAGAACTGAAATGACAGTCATTGCGTTTTTGAAGATGGCTCTAGTTTTTAATCAATTAGTTACAATAAATCAGAATAATGCAATCAGTTTACAAAACCAGAAGCTGTACATACACAAAAAGGCAAAGCACTTCTGAAAAATAGAACATGCATTTTTCTCTGGATTAAAAATATCTAACCCACAATATACTTCACATGATGTCGATTCTTTATACTTTATGCAGCTTTTATTTCTTACGAACAAACTTAGGACTGAGAGGAAACAAACACTTTCAACGCTTCCCGCTGAGAGCGTGAACCAGTATGATCTAGGTTCTAGTTTATCTGTCCACTTTCAAAACTGTTTGGCCGCAGCTCCCAACAAAGGCATTGACTGCTTCACCAGCATCGATGAGGTGACGGGGGCTTAGATGAGGCAAGGGTCTCAGCGGCCAAGCCACGACAAAGGGGTGCGCACCTTGTGAGGGAGTAACATCTCTCACAAGTTAGGGAGATGGTACCACCTCATTAGGTTGGTCGGTAGCAACAATGGTTCGTTTGAGATAGCCATAATATGCTGGAGTAACTCAGCGGGACAGGCAGCATCTCTGGAGAGAAGGGATGGGTGACGTTTCGGGTCGAGAGCCTTCTTCAGGCTGAGAGTCAGGGGAAAGAGGGAAAACGTTGAGTTTATTGTCACGTGTACCGAGGCACAGTGAAAGGCCTTTGTTGCGTGCTAACCAGCCAGCAGAAAGACTACACATGATTACAATCGAGCCATTCACAGTGTACTGAAACATGATAAAGGAATAAAGTTTAGTGCAAGATAAAGCCAGTAGAGTTCGATCAAAGATAGTCAGAGGGTCTCCAATGAGGTAGATAGTAGTTCAGGGCTGCTCTCTTGTTATTGGTAGGATGGTTCAGTTGCCTGATAACAGCTGGGAAGAAACTGTCTCTGAATCTGGAGGTGTGCGTTTTCACACTTCTATACCTCTTGCTCGATGGGAGAGGGGAGAAGAGGGGGTGGCCGGGGTGCACGAGTTTAAGGTGAGAGGGGTAAGATTTAAATGGGTCCTGAGGGGCAGATTATTCACACAGAGGGTGGCGAGTACATGGAATGAGCTACCACACAAAATGGCAGAGGCAGATACATTTGGAGAGGTACATGGGGAGGAGAGGTTGAAGCGGATATGAGCCAAATGGCACTAGCTAAGGTAGGCATCTTGGTTGGATGGATGAGTTGGGACGAGGGGCCTGTTTCCAGCCTCTGTGACTGTATTAGTCATTGACCTGAAACACTGATCACTTCTTTCTCCACAGGGTGGCAAGGCAGTAGAGTTGCGGGCTTACGGCGTTACAGCGCCAGAGACCCGGGTTCGATCCAGGCTACGGGTGCTGTCTGTACGGGGTTTGTACGTTCTGCACGTGACCTGCGTGGGTTTTCTCCAAAAACGTTGGCTTCCTCCCACACTCCAAAGACGTGCAGGTTTGTAGGTTTATTGGCTTGGTGTAAATGTAAATTGTTCATAATTTATGTAGGATAGTGTTAGTGTGCGGGAATCGCTGGTCGGTGCGGACTCGATGGGCCGAAGGGTCTGTTACCGCGCTGTATCTCCACACTAAAAAGTTCCCCTTGATCGAAATCTGTATTTGGATTTCTGTATTTCTGTTTTTATTTCAAATTTCTAGAATCCATTGTATTTTGCCCGAGGATTTTGATTAAAGACCTATTCAGAACAAGTTTGTCAGAGGCTATGCAAAATGTATGTAAAAAACGTAACTCAGCCATTTCACAAGCATTGGTGTAAAGGGTCCTGACTTGAAACATCGCCTGTCCATTCCCTCCACAGATGCTGTCTAACCTGCTCAGTTACTCCAGCACTTTGGCCTTTGCTCAAGATTCCAGCATCTGCAGTTTCTTGTGTCAACATTCATAACAACTTTATTATAAGAAATGAACCAAGTTATTTGGCAAATTAGATGACAGGCTTGGATAGTGTGGAGGTGGAGAGGATGGTTCCACTAATGGGAGAGTCTAGGACCAGAGGGCATATCTCCAGAATGAAAGGACGTTCTTTTACGAAAGAGATGAGGAGCCATTTCTTTAGTCAGAGGGTGGTGAATCTGTGGAATTGATTGCCACAGAAGGCTGTAGAGGCCAAGTTAATGGATGTATTTAAGGCAGAGATAGATAGATTCTTGATTAGTGCGGGTGTCAGGGGTTATGGGGAGAAAGCAGGAGAATGGGGTTAGGAGGGAGAGATAGATCAGCTATGATTGAATGGTGGACTAGACTCGATGGGCCGAGTGGCCTAATTCTGCTCCTATCACTAATGACTGGTGTCAGGTCATGGAGATTCACTGATTGTCTTCTGAGGAGTAGGACAACTGCTCTTTTTAAGTAGAGACACTCACCAGTTCATGTAAGCCAAAGATAGACACCAAATGCTGGAGTAACTCAACGGGTCAGGCAGCATCTCTGGAGAGAATGAATGGGTGACGTTTCGGGTCAAGACCCTTCTTCAGTCTTAAGCCCAAGTTTCCTTCAGTCGGAAAAATCACTGGCTGAGATTGCAAAGGTTGCATTAGTAGGTTAAATATCCACTGGGAAGTACAGACCTTAACGTTAGATGGTAGCTATCAATAATTACTGTATTTCCGAGCTACGTGCATGACCAGGTGAGGTGCCACACCACAGAATATCGGACCTGAAAGTTTCAACCTGCATTGTGCGTGAGCCCATAATGAAGAGGTTGCAGCAGCTAATACCGAGGGAGAGCCCCTGCGAGGGTCGTCAGGCGGTAACCCAGGAGGCTGATGAAGGGCTGGCGCTAGGTGTCCATGTGCACGTTAGTAAGGCGTTTGACAAAGGCTGCTCCAGGTTAAGGCACAAGGCATCTGAGGCGTGTTAGTGATTGGCTGATTGGAGGAATAGGGCAGTGGGGGTGGGTGCTGCTTGGACGGTAGTCTATCACCACTGCTGTAGTTAGACACAAAGAGTTGGAGTAACTCAGCGGGTCAGGCAGCATCTCGAGGCAAAGGAATAGGTGACATTTCAGCTCGAGACCCTTCTTCGACCCGAAACGTCGCCAATTCCTTCTCTCCCTAGATGCTGCCTCACCCCCTGAGTTTCTCCAGCATTTCGTGTCTACCTTCGATTTTAGCAGCATCTGCAGTTCTTTCTTAAACCCTTCTTCAGACTTCTTCTTGAGAGTCAGGGGAAAGGGAAACGATAGATATAGACAGTGACGTATAGAACAAATGAATGAAAGATATGCCAAAAAGTAACGATGATATGGGCCATTATTAGCTGTTGGGCGAGGTGAAAACAAGTTACAGACAATGAGACTCAACAAGATGACTTGAAGCTGGCACAATGACTTGGGTGGGGGAAGGACGTCAGCTTACAACCCAGCAGTATGAGTATTGATTTCTTTAACTTCGTAACCCTCAGAAGCAGGGTCTCGACCCGAAACGTCACCTGTCCCTTTTCTGCAGAGATGCTCTCTGACTCGTTTGAGTTACTTCAACATTTTGTGTCTGTCTTTATTTTAAACCAGCATCTGCAGTTCCTTCCTACACCACTACTGTGGTACGCCGCATGGATCCAGCTAAACCCATTGTTGTTGGCAATATGTAGAAATTGCTTGAATGGGAATGGAGAGGGCAGGTTGGGCTACCTGGTAGATGCACATAAAATTATTTGAGGCACAGATAGAGTGGATAGTCACAACCTTTGTCCCTGGATGCAAATGTTCAAGGCTAGAGGGCATAACTCTCAGGTGAGAGGGGCAAAGATTAAAGGAGATGAATGAGGCAACTTTATTTTTACACAGAGGGTGGTGGGTGCCTGGAACGTGCTGCCAGGGGTGGTGGTGGAGGCAGCTACGAGAGTGGCTTTTAAGAGGCTGTTAGATAGGCACATGAGCACAGGGAATGGTGGGAAATGGATCACTGAGTCATAGAGTGATACAGCATGGAAACAGTTCCTTCGGCCCAACTTGCCCACAGCGACCAACATGTCCCACCTACACTAGTCCCAACGCGTTTCGCCCATATCCCTCCACACCTGTCCTATCCTTGTAATTGTCTAACTGTTTCTTATCCCAGCCTCAACTACCTCCTCTGGCAGCTCGATCCATACACCCACCACCCTGTGTGTGAAAAAGTTACGCCTCAAGTTCCCATTAAATCTTCTCCCCTTCACCTTCAACCTATGTCCTCAATTCCCCAACTCTGGGCAAGAGACTCTACCCGATCTATTCCCCTCATGATTTTATACACCTCTATTAGACCACCCCTTCATGCAGGCAGATGGGATCAGTTGCAATTGGCATCGTGTTCTGCACAGACATGGTGGGCTGAAGGGCCTGTTCCTGTGCTGTACCGTTCTATGTTAACATTTCTCTCTCCAGCTGACCCGCTGAGTGTTTCCAGCAATCTTTTTCTATGTCAGATTTCCAGCATTTGTAGTTCTTTGATTGTTGAAGAGTTTATTTTAGTTCTTTATCTCCAATATCACCGCTTTTCAAAGCAAGGGTTAACATGGACGTTTAAACATTTAGGCACAAGGCATTTGAGGCGTGCTGGTGAACTGGATCCACAATTAGCTGGGAGACCTGAGGCAGAGAGCAGTGCCGGATGGGTGCAATCTTCCCCAGATTCATTACTCAAATCCCCTCAAATCCTCACCAAAACTAAATGGAAAGCTTACAAAACAACTTCTATTTATTTTAGTTTAGAGATACAGCACGGAAACAGGCCCTTCGGCCCAATGAGTCCGCGCCGACCAGCGATCCCCACGCATCAGCATTATCCTGCATACACCAGGGACAATTTTACAATTATACCAAGCCAATTAACCTACAAACCTGTACTTCATTGGAGTGTGGGAGGAAACGGGAGCACCCGCAGAAAACCCACCTGGTGAAGGGGAGAGCGTACAAACTCCGTTCAGACGGCAGCCGTAGTCGGGATCGAATGCGGGTCTCTGGCGCTGTGAGACAGCAACTCCACCGCTGAGCCACCAATCCGGCCATGTTTAAAGTATTTCCGCAATTTATAATAACACTGATCTAAGCAAAGTATTTTTCACATTTTAGTACCGGGACCAAATTTCTTTCTGGCAAAATGTCGCATTGAGCGGGGCGAGTCAGACATGCCCCCGTGTTCAGGATCGAACCCGGATCTCTGGAGCTGTGAGGCAGCAACTCTACCGCTGCGCCACCATACTGTGTTGTAAGGTTTGCCGTCAACGCCCACTGCAGCCCATGTCAAAGATCCCACTGACTACGCTAATCCCACTGCGGACCAAGTGAGGTTACCGCCCAATCAACTATTCAAACAGACCACCATCTTAGACAAGGGTTGAACGGACAGAGCCTTTACTGTGAACGCAGAACAGTACAGCACAGGAACAGGCCCTTCAGCCCACAATATCTGTGCTGATCATAGAAACATTAAAACATAGAAAATAGGTGCAGGAGTAGGCCATTCGGCCCTTCGAGCCTGCACCGCCATTCAATATGATCATGGCTGATCATCCAACTCAGTATCCTGTACCTGCCCTCTCTCCATACCCCCGATCCCTTTAGCCACAAGGGCCACATCTAACTCCCTCTTAAATATAGCCAATGAACTGGCCTCAACTACGCCAAACTAAATTAGCCACAACTTATGGATAGGACAGGTTTGGAGGAATGTGGACCAAACGTGGGCAGGTGGGACTAGTGCAGCTGAGACATGTTGGCCAGTGTGGGCAAGTTGGGCTGAAGGGCCTGTTTTCCCCCTGTACGACTCCGTGACTCTATAACACTGCACGTGCTCCGTATCCATCCATTCCCTGCATGTTCATGTGCTTGTTGAAAGCACTGAAAGCCATATCCAGAACCCAGTTTGGGATTCCTTGATGATTTTATCCCCAGCGGGGTACAAAGAGTTTGTCCAACTTCACTATAAACGGCAGTGGAGGAACATGGCTGATATGCAGGAGAGCATTTCCGTGCAAAAGAAGTTGCTAAGAGGATTGGTTGGCTAGAGTAGAAGGCAGAAGAGATTTTAAGTTAATAACTAGGTTGGCACTGCATTGTTTCATTTAATTCCACTCCCATACCATGCATTGAACAGGTCAATACTTCCCTGGTCGTCTAAGTCCCATCAGAGGGAGCATTTTGCAGAGTGAATTTCCCCTCATGTTCTCTATTAAGCAGCCTCGTTACACATGTTTACTTTCCCTTTAAGGGTGCTGTGTTAGTGATATTAGCTTTGTTCCTGAGATCGCCTCGTTTACGTAAAGCTTCTGTTTGATCCTCCTGTCATTCCCGTTGACAGGGAGCAGAAGGATCCTGCAGTCTGCCCCTCTAGGGGGGCGGCGGTGACGTTGCCGCTGCGAGCACTGTTGTTTTCAGACCGTCGATTGCGGCCCCCGTAGTCCATGGCTGGCTGCAAGCACTAAACAGCGGTGGAAACGCATTGTACATTCAGTTCCATCGGCGGGGGCTGAAGCTTCGGGAATGCAAGGATTCAGGGCATTTGCTGCTCTCCCCGATTCCCCAAATTTGCAGCAGGCATTCACCAGAATTCCAGAACTGATCTTGCCGAAGAACAGGCTTCCAAGTCCACCCGACTGAGAACTTTCTTCCAATTGCGTTCCAGCTTCGCCATGGCAATTGTTTTTGCTTTATAAAAATACAGCCTTTTCTCACTAACAAATATAGCTGACATTTAAAAATAATTCTGAGCCTTGATTTGTCATATAACATTTCTCACTGGTTGTACCGTTGTGTGTGTGTGTGTGTGTGTGTGTGTTTCCATGAGCTAATACTTTCATATCGTTGTACACGGTCGGTGGGACAACTCTGCTCGCACTGGGGCTGCTGGAGGTACAGTGTGGTTAGGGGATGACATTGCCAAGTTGTTCAGGCATCAGGTAGCCAGCCAGGCTGGCCTGACACTTGCTGGGCAGCACGTTTGGGTTCAACAACAGGCTCTGCTGAGAGTCCACCATGTGTATGGAGGTATAGTCCGGGACAGGTAATGTTGGCCGCCTCGTATCTCCGAGCTTGGCAAGGATGTCCGTGGTGAAATAGTTGTTTCGGTTAAGGCTTTTCTCCGCGACGTTGCCACCGCACAGTTGTTTCATGTCCCCTTCCGAGGTGTAGGAGCAGTCGTCCTCCCTGCGTTTGCCTGCCCCAGTTGCCTTTGGGTCGGCCGAGGGTCCTTTGTCGGGGAGCAGCTCGGCTTTGCTCTGCTGCCCTGGGGAGAGGAGGACTCCCCCGGAGGGGGTGATGTCGCTTACCTGTGCGTAAAAGTCCATTTTGCCGAGCGTGTTGTGGTTGCCGGGCTGGCTGGGCCCGGCCGCTGGGCCCGGCTCACTCTTGGCAGGCGGCCTGGGCCTACACCCAGCGGCCTGGGCCTGCTCCGCGTTGCCGCGCCGGGGCTCCTCGCCGAGCGCCCCCCCACCCTCGCCATCTCCTCCAGCGGCCATCGCGTCCCCGCCTCCGGCCTTCAGCTGAAAGCCCGCCAACTGGCCGCCCGTCTCCTTGCAGCCCGCCTCGGCAGTGTCCGGCTCGTAGCAACTGTCGCGGCCAGAATCGTCGTCCTTGGCGCTCAGGCCGCTGTCCACCTTTGGGCTGCCCGGCCCCAGCAACCTGTCCGTGTCCAGCACCTCCATCTTCCCATCCGCCTCGTCCAGGTCTACGTCGATGAACTCCACCCACGGGTCGTCGATGTACAGGTCCGACTTGTAGCTCAGGTGATTGGCGAAGATCGAGTTCACTTCATCCATTTTACCTTTCTGCAACAGAACAAATATTTATCAAGGATTTTAAGGAGGCGCCAGGGAAAACTGCAGTGTGAGCAAAAAAGTGTCGACAATGGTGATTAATGCGGCCCACCTAAAAGCCTCCATTCCATGTTCAGATGTCAGTGAACCTGTATAAGTCTGTCCCAAAATGTCTGCCATCATATGATACCCTTTAACCATGGATACAGCCCAGGCCATCACACAGACCAACCTCCCTTCCCTTCAGTCTGAAAAAGGGTCTCGACCCGAAACGTCATCCATTCTTTCTCTCCAGAGATGCTGCCTGACACCCTGAGTTACTCCAGCATTTTGTGTTTACCTCCCTTCTATTGACTCCATTTACACCTCAAGCTGCCTCGGCAAGGCCAGCAACATAATCAAGGACCAGTCACACCCCGGTCACTCCCTCTTCTCCCCTCTCCCATCGGGCAAAAGGTACAGAAGTGTGAAAACGCACACCTCCAGATTCAGGGACAGTTTCTTCTCAGCTTTTATCAGGCAACTGAGCCATCCATTCACCAACGAGAGAGCAGTGCTGAACTACTATCTAACTACCTTCGATCGGACTCTACTGGCTTTACCTTGCACTAAGCATTATTCCCTTATCATTATCCTTTATCTGTGAATGGCTCAATTACAATCATGTATTGTCTTTCCGCTGGCTGGTTAGCACGCAACAAAAGTTTTTCACTGTACCTCGGTACACGTGACAATAAACTAAACTGAACTGAGAACACAACGTGTTGAATAACTCAGCGGGTCAGGCAGCATCTCTGGAGAACATGGATAGGTGACGTTTCACAGTGTGCTGGAGTAACTCAGCGGATCAAGCAGCATCTCTGGAGAACATGGATAGGTGACATTCCACAGAGTGCTGTAGTAACTCAGCAGAACAGGCAGCATTTCTGGAGAACATGGATGGGCGACGTTTCAGATCGGATCCCTTCGTTGGAAACCTCACCTATCTTTGTCCTCAACAAACGCTGCCAGACCCGCTGAGTTGCTCCAGCACTTGTCTAGATTCCAGCATCTGCAATTCCTTGTGTCTCTGAGGACAATTGGTGATGAGCAACTCAAGGATGTCTACATCTCAAGACATCAATAGAATAAAGATAATCGTTGCCCTATTACTTGGCTATATTACTTCTAATGGAACCATAAAAAACACTCTCCTGATAGTCCTCCCACAAGCCCAGATCCATTCCCAAAAATTAATTCCATAACTTCGCTGCCTCATGTACACTGGATAAATAAAACGTTCTCTTAAATGGAGGAAAAAGAACAATTATAGTTTTAAGGTGAAGGGGAAAAGATTTAATAGGAATCTGAGGAGTAACTTTTTCACACAGAGTTGTGTGGAACAAGCTGCCAGAGGAGGTAGTTGAGGCAGGGACTATCCCAACATTTAAGAAACATTTAAACAGGTACATGGATGGGACAGGTTTGGAGGGATATGGACCAAACAAGGGCAGGTGTAGCTGGGACATGTTGGCCAGTGTGGGCGAGTTGGGCCGAAGGGCCTGTTTCCACACTGTATCATTCTATGACGTGGGACTAGTGTAGTTGGGACATGTTGGCCAGTGTGGGCAAGTTGGGCCGAAGGGCCTGTTTCCACATTGTATCACTCTATGACTCTATAACAATAAGAGTAGCTTACAACTCAATATGATGTTCATTGAATTTTCTCATTTTTGGTAACTACAACCCTCCCTCCCCCATATCAACACCTCTCCCCCTCTCCCTCCTCTTCCCTGTGCCTCACCTGGACCAACACTTCCCCTCCCCCTCCTCTTTCTTTCTCTAGCTTCACAAGGTGCAACCCTTCAATCCTTTTGCTTGCTGCTCCTCTCTTCCATCTTTCCTCCCTCCACCTCCCATACAATCTATCCATGTTCTCCCGAGACGTTGCCTGACCCGCTGAGTTACTTCAGGTGTGGAATTCTGTCCACTCTGGACCTTTTACCCAGTTTGTATCGCAGTTAACATGAAGGTAATTACAATCACTCACTCTTGCAGACTTTTTTTTGACCTAGTCATAGAACTGTACAGCATGGCTGCACAGCATGGCTCTTTGGCCAAGCTTGTCCATGCCAACTAAGTTGGTATAATGGGCTGGTCCCATATCCCTCTCAAACCTTCCTATCTCAAATATATGTCCAAATGTCTGAAAAAGTTGAAATTGTACCCGCTGCTATAGTTTGCTCTGGCAAGTCCTTTCCGATACAGACTACCTTCTGAATGAGAAAGTTGTCCCTGAGCTCCCCCTTAAACCTTTCCCTTCCCACCTTAAGCCCATGTCCTCTAGTTTAGGAATCCTCTACCCTGGTAAAGGGACCGTGAACGTTCCCTTTATTTATGATCCTGTACACCTCAATAAGGTCACCTCCAGCCTCCTACTTCTCCGTAGATTGTCACCTTGTCGTGGTGGAGAAGCTTGCGTGGTCCTGAGATTCTGAGAGCGATGCCGTCTGGAGCTATGCTCCTGGTAGGGCCACCCATGGCGGGTAGGTCGAGGGGGAGGTCTCTGACAAAGAGCAATCCAACTAAGACCTCAACGGTGGAACAGGCGGAAGACGATGGCTGACCTTAGTGGAGCGTCACAACGGCTGGGAAGGCGGATGAAGGCTGCAGCAGAAAAGGGTCTCCGATCGTCTTGGACTCCATGCCACTGGATCCTGACCCAGATCTGTCAATGGCTGTCTGTGCACCAGTCTCCCCACGTTAAACAAAGTCACGCACAGGCGTCCTCCATATTGGGAATAGCACCCTGGAGACACCCATGACTGAAGGGGGCCTAAGAAGAGCTTCCTACGCTCCAAAGGAAAAACTCCAAGCCTACACAACCTCCCCCTATAACTCGAACCAGCAAGCCCAGGTAACATCCTGGCGAATCTAGACACAAAATGCTTGGATATCAGCAGGACAGGCAGTGTCTCTGGCGAGAAGGAATGGGTGACGTTTAGGGTCGACACCCTTCTTCAGACTTGAACCGAAACGTCACCATTCTTTCTATCCAGACGTGCTGCCTGTCCCGCTGAGTTACTCCAGCATTTTATGTTTATCTTCTGGTGTAAACCAGCATCTGCAGTTCCTTCCTGCACATCCTGGTGAATCGTATCTGCGGCTTTACCAACTTGAAGGCAGACTAGACATTTGCCCCTAGATTCTAGGTCATCTATCTCTTCCTTCATGGCCCGCAGTACATTTACAACAGTGTTAAGAATCCTTCTTTCTGCATCTTACAAAATGTATATAGTTATCAAAGATGTGGATTACCTTAAGAAGGTCTGAATCAATTCCTTTGATTTTGGGCACAGGAACAGGCGGCAGAAAGAACAGCTTCAGTCTGAAAAGAAATATTTTAGGATATCAAGTCACCCATTAAAATACCTGCCTGGAATGAATTTCTAAGACAATCCTCAAGTCTGACGACTATATCTGGCATGCATGTGTCAGGATGAGTGGGATTCATTCACTCAGGTTTTAGACCGCCACTGACAATTTTCTGTGCCAGTCAAAGAGTTGCCAAATACTTTAATTCCCCTTCCCATTCCCACGCTGACCTTTCTGTCCTGGGCCTCCTCCATTGTCAGAGTGAGGCCAAACGCAAATTGGAGGAACAGTATCTCATATTTTGCTTGGGCAGCTTACAACCTAGTGGTATGAACATTGATTTCTCTAACTTCAAGTAACCCTTGCATCCCCTCTCTCTCACTCCCCCACCCAAGTCGTCGTACTAGGTTAAAAAGTCTGTAACTCGTTTTCACCTAGCCCACAGCTAACAATGGCCTGTTTCCTTTATCATTGTTAATTCTATGCATAGCTTTCATTCATTTGTTCCATATCTCTCTACATCACCGTCTGTATCTCTTGTTTCCCTCTCCCCCGACTCTCAGTCTGAAGAAGGATCTTGACCCGAAACGTCACCCATTCCTTCTCTCCAGAGATGCTGCCTGTCCCGCTGAGTTTTGTGTCTATCAAAGAGTAACCTAGTTGCCTCTCAATATCTCCTTAGGTTTACCAGAGGCATATGGGCTAAACTTGGGCAAATGGGACTAGTGCAGATGGACATGTTGGTCGGCGTGGACGGTTTGGGCCGAAGGGCTCTATGTCATATACAAATACATCAGTGTGCTGCCTGGATTAGATGTTATTCGCTATAAAGAGAGGGTGGACAAACTTGGCTTGTTTTCTCTCGAGCTTGGAGTATATAAAATGATGAGAGGCACGGATAGAATAGACAGTGTGAACCTTTGCTCCAGGGTGGAAATGTCAACTACTAAAAGGTATACCTTTCTGGTGAGAGAGGGTGGTGGGTGCCTGGAACGTGCTGCCAGGGGTGGTGGTCGGTGCAAATATGGTAGTGGTGTTTAAGAGGCTTTTAGGTAGACATGCAAGGAATGAAAGCAAATGGATTACATGCAGGCTGAGGAGATTAGTTTAACTTGGCAACATGTTTGGAACATACATTGTGAGCTGAAAGGCCCGTTTTATGTTCTATGTTTTTGCCCCCTTCACCTTAAACCTATGTCCTCCGGCCCTCGTTTCACCTACTCTGGGCAAGAGACTCTGTGCATCTACCGCCCGCTCTATTCCTCTCATGATCTTATACACATAATACAAGTTTGTAGATCTGCTTCTATGACTAGCACACAGTCGGCTGCATTGGGAGCCATCTTGGAAGCAGGGTTGTAAACGTTGGCGGGGAACAGGAATGTGTCTGATTCAATGGGCGAATGGCCTCGTTCTGTGCTGTTAATAGTTCTGCTCTGTGATGGCAATGGCGCACAGTACCAGAGGTCACTTGGCAAGCCTGGCAGCTCACTGTGTCTACAGTGCCCTCCATCATGTTTGGGACAAAGACCCATCATTTATTTATTTGCCTTTGTACTCCACTATTTGAGATTTGTAATAGAAAAAAATCACATGTGATTTAAGTGCACATTGTCAGATTTTAATAAAGGCCATTTTTATACATTTTGGTTTCACCATGAAGAAATCACAGCAGGGTTTATACATAGTCCCTCCATTTCAGGGCACAATAATGTACAGGACACAGCAATGTCATGTAAATGAAAGTAGTCATGTTTAGTATTTTGTTGCATATCCTCTGCATACAATGACTGCTTGAAGTCTGCGATTCATGGACATCACCTGTTGCTGGGTGTCTTCTCTGGTGATGCTCTGCCAGGCCTGTATTGCAGCCATCTTTAGCTTATGCTTGTTTTGGGGGCTAGTCCCCTTCAGTTTTCTCTTCAGCATATAAAAGGCATGCTCAATTGGGTTCAGATCGGGTGATTGACTTGGCCACTCAAGAATTGACCATTTTTTAGCTTTGAAAAACTCCTTTGTTGCTTTAGCAGTATGTTTGGGATCATTGTCTTGCTGTAGAATGAACTGCGGGCCAATGAGTTTTGAGGCATTTGTTTGAACTTAAGCAGATAGGATGTGTCTGTACACTTCAGAATTTAATTATGCTACTACCATCAGCAGTTGTATCATCAATGAAGATAAGTGAGCCTGTACTCTCAGCAGCCACACATGCCCAGGCCATAACACCCCCACCACCATGTTTCACAGATGAGATGGTATGCTTTGGATCTTGGACAGTTCCTTTTCTCCTCCATACTTTGCTCTTGCCATCACTCTGATATGTCAATCTTCATCTTTTCAAAGCTAAAAAATGGTAAATTCTTGAGTGGCCAAGTCAATCACCTGATCTGAACCTAATTGAGCATGCCTTTTATATGCTGAAGGGAAAATTGAAGGGGACTAGCCCCCAAAACAAGCATTAGCTAAAGTTGGCTGCAATACAGGCCTGGCAGAGCATCACCAGAGAAGACACCCAGCAACTGGTGATGTCCATGAATCACAGACTTCAAGCAGTCATTGCATGCAAAGGATATGCAACAAAATACTAAACATGACTACTTACATTTACATAACATTGCTGTGTCCCAAACATTATGGAGCCTTGAAATGGGGGCACTATGTATAAACACTGCTGTAATTTCTACATGGTGAAACCAAAATGTATAAAAATGGCTTTTTATTAATATCTGACAATGTGCACTTTAACAACATGTGATTTTTTTTCTATTACAAATCTCAAATTGTAGAGTACAGAGGCAAATAAATAAATTATGGGTCTTTGTCCCAAATATTATGGAGGGCACTGTATGTCATGCCTACCTTTGGTTCTTGGTGTAGAGGACCAAGAATAGCATCAGGGTTGTGCCCAATGAAGCGAAAATCAGGATTAGCCTGAACAAAAGGCCTGTTTCTGGAAGAAACAACATATGAAAAATGAAAACACAGAATGGTACAAATCATTGGCAGGTCAGTCCCTCCTTCAGACTGAGAGTCAGGGGCAAGAGAAACAAGAGACATAGAAGGTGATGTAGAGAGATACATCACCTATCCCTTTCCCCATTTCTCTCTACAGCACTGTCTGTATCTCTCATTTCCCTCTCCCCTGACTCTCAGTCTGCAGAAGGGTCTCGACTCAAAACATCACTTATTCCTTCTCTCCAGAGACGCTGCCTGACCCGCTGAGTTACTCCAGCATTTTATGCCTATCTTCGGTTAAAACCAGCATTTACTATTCCTTCCTACACATCAGTGGGCCAGTTGCTATCTTTGAGGAAAGAAACCAAGTTAGCCTTTAGGCAGGTAATCGTTCATCTAATAGAGAAAAGATGTTATCAAAATAACCAAATTAAATCCTTACGGCTAGTGCTTTTGTTGTGATGGTTTGCACTGGTACAGCAGATCAGCACATCTGACACGGCACATATGTTGATTAATCATGCTTAGCGAATGGATAACATAAGCAAATCAATTAGAACAGTTATGTATTAAGACTCAGAGTTCAGTTATTACATTGCAAGTCAAAGTGCCCCATCGACCTGTAAAGCAATAACAAATGATGGAAAAATGATGGAAAAATATGTTGGTAAATGTAGCTTAAATTTTAGTTTAGTTCAGTTTAGTTTCGAGATACAGCGCAGAAACAGGCCCTTCAGCCCAACGAGTCCGCACCGACCAGCGATCCCCGCACACTAACACCATCATTCACACCAAGTACAATTAACCTACAAACCTCTACGTCTTTAGAGTGTGGAAGGAAACCAAAGAGGTCAGAGAAAATCCACGCAGGTCATGGGGAGAACGTACAAACTCCTCATAGACAGCCCCCTTATTCAGGATTGAATTCGGGTCTCCGGTGCTACAAGTGCTGTAAGGCAGCAACTCTACTGCTGCATCACCGTGCTGCCCCTGAAATGTGGACCCATTGACACGTGCTTCTGCAGGTATCTTCTCTACAAAAACAGCACTGCTGAAGGGGAATTTCTTCCTTGCATCAAAGCATTAGATTTTTCACCAGTTTTTCTACTGACAGCTACGAGCTTAAGAGACACAATTTATTGCATTGTGGCAACGTACAACATCATTTGAGCAGTCTGAAAGGGAACTGTAAGCTGAACGAATAATCATTGTCAGAACTGAATAGGACAAACATTTCGATACAATGCAATAATTGTATTTTTAGAGAGACACAAAATGCTGGAGTAACTCAGCGGGTCAGACAGCATCTCTGGAGAAAAGGAAATTAGAGGTATGACTCTCAGTCTGAAGAGGGGTCTCGATCCAAAACGTCACCCATTCCTTTCCTCCAGAGATGCTGCCTGGCCCACTGAGTTAATCCAGCATATTGTGCTTATCTTCAGTATAAACCAGCGTCCGCAGTCCCTTCCAATGGCGGAAGTGGCGGCGCTGGTGAACGGCTGCGGCTCGCCTGCAGTCCGTTTGTTTTTACTTTTTTGTGTTGTTTTTTTTTCGTTTTGTCTAGTTAAGTTTTTGGTTTTTAGGTTGTGTTTATGTGGGGGGGTGGGGGGTTGAAACAGGGCTTGCTGTCTCTCCCTTCTGGGGAATGCGACTTTTCTGTCGTATCCCCCTTCTCTGCCTCCGTTTGCGCTGAGGCCTAATGGCGGAGCTGGCGACCTCAAGGCTCCGGAGGCAGAGCCTGTCAGGACTCGCCCTGGGCTCGCTCCCGTGAGGGCGGTCCGGCTCGGGGCTGGAACGGCGCTCCCGTGAGGGGCTGTGATGCTCCCGTCGGGGCGGCCCAGCCCAAGGGTGGAACGGCGCTCCCGTCGGGGCGGCCCAGCTCGAGGGTAACGGCGCTCCCGTCGGGGCGGCCCAGCCCGAGGGTGGAACGGCACTCACGTGAGGGCTACCCGGCTCGGGGCTGGAACGGTGCTCCGGTGGCTGAGACGGCGTTCTGGCGGCGGTGACCTGAGTCCGGGGTTCAGCCGCGGGCCAGTGGACGACGTCGTCAGCGGCTGCATCCGCTGGACTGGAGGGCGGTAGCTCCGACCACCCCCGGGCCGCGGTGTTTGAGCCGTCCCATTCGCGGAGCTCGGTGAGCCACGGGACTGATTTTGCCATCGCCCGGTGGGGAATCACCTCAGCGCAGAGGGAGAAGAGGAGGGAAGAGACTGCAGTCCTAAGATTTTTGCCTCCATCACAGTGAGGAGGTGCTTGGTGGACTCACTGTGGTGGATGTTAATTTGTGTTTACTGTTGTTTATTATTGTATTATTGTATGTATGACTGCAGGCACGAAATTTCGTTCAGACCGAAAGGTCTGAATGACAATAAAGGAAATTCAATTCAATTCAATTCAATTCAATTCAATGCTTTATATTCTAATTTCGGGAACCCGGGTCCGTTTGGTGAGATCAAGTTTAATCAAGTGTCTCCAATTGGTGTCACGGTGGCACAACGGTAGAGTTGCTGCCTTACAGCGCTTGCAGCGCCGGACACCAGGGTTGGATCCCGACCACGGGTGCTGCCTGTGCGGAGTTTGTACGTTCCCCCCGTGACCTGCGTGGTTTTTCTCCGAGATCCTCGGTTTCCTCCCACACTCCAAAGACGTACAGATCTGTAGGTTAATTGGCTTGGAATAAAATGTAAATTGTCCTTAGTGTGTGCAGGATAGCGTTAGTGTGCGGGATTTGCTGGTCGGCGCCGACTCTGTGGGCCAAATTGCCTGTTTCCGCGCTGTATCTCTAAACTAAACTAAACTGGTGCTGCCTGCGTAGGCGCTGCTGCAGCGTTGGGAGATGTGGTTCGACAGTGCCCTGTGTGGGATGGTCAGAGAGGATTTGCAAAGGCGGGTTTTGTCAACCGATTTTTGAATTACGAGGGAAACGAAGGACTGCGGCAACTGACCAGGAAGGTGGAATTAAGGCCAACAAATCACGCCAGCCACAGGTCACACAATGAGAGAGCAATCACGTTGCTCACTCCTACAGAGATGGTGGAAGCAGGCAGGAGATGGTGTTGGGAAGTGGAAGGTCATGTCCCTGATGGCAAGAAAGTGAAGTCATAAGGTCATCAGTAATACGAGCAGAATTAGGCTATTCGGCCCATCAAGTCTACTCCGCCGTTCAATCATGGCTGATCTGTCTCTCCCTCCTAACCCACTCTCCTGTATATTCTTCCCTCAGATACGGGGCCCAAAATTGCTCACAATACACCAAAATACGGCCTGACCAGTGCCTTATAGAGCCTCAGCATTACATCCCTGCTCAGTAGACACAACATGCTGGAGAAACTCAGCGGGTGAGGCTCAGGAGGGTGAGGCCAGTGAAAGGTCTGTACAGAATGGATGTGGAGAGGATGTTGCCACTAGTTGGGAGGTGGAAGGTCACGTCCCTGATGGGAAGAAAGTGAAGTCATAAGCTCAGTCTGAAGAAGGGTCTCAACCCGAAACGTCGGCAATTCCTTCTCTCTGCCTGACCCGCTGAGTTTCTCCAGCATTTTGTCTCTACCTTCGATATATGTTTCAATAAGATTCCCTCTCATCCTTCTAAACTCCAGAGTATACAAGCCCAGTCGCTCCATTCTCTCAGCAAATGACAGTCCCGCCATCCCGGGAATTAACCTTGTAAACCTACGCTGCACTCCCTCAATAGCAAGAATGTCCTTCCTCAAATTAGGGGACCAAAACTGCACACACTACTCCAGGTGTGGTCTCACTAGGGCCCTGTACAACTGCAGAAGGACCTATTTGCTCCTGTACTCGATTCCTCTTGTTATGAAGGCCAACCTCTGGTCCTAGACACTCCCACTAGTGGAAACATCCTCTCCACGTCCACTCTATCCAGGCCTTTCATTATTCGGCAGGTTTCAGAAATCTCAACCAACAACATAATTAGTTGTTGAGCAGTGGTGTGGAGAGAACCTGCGATGGTTTGTGGTTCTGGCTTACCTTCTGCTGAGGGAGGTGCTGGGATGAAGATGCTCAACGCCTCACTGAACTCGCTGAACTCCCCGTTGGCGATCTGTTTACAGCGTAGACGGATCTCGTAACTCTTGCCGGTGCCCAGAGCATAAACCGGATGGGAGGTCGCGAATGCTTCGATCTGTGACGAGGAAGGTGAGAAACAAAACATCAGCGGAAGATGTTTCAAATGAAACATCTGAAAGATGAGGTGCCTGTGATCCTGCCGCAAACAAGCTTTCCACGGCGCCTGTACCCCCAACATACTCATGCCAATGACTTTTAGAGATACAGCGCGGAAACAGGCCCTTCGGCCCACCGAGTCCACGCCGACCAGCGATCCCTGCACTATAACACTATCCTACGCATACCAGAGACAATTTACAATTTTACCGGAGCCAATTATCCTACAAACCTGTACACCTTTGGAGTGTGGCAGGAAACCGGAAATACCTGGAGAAAAGACTCGCAGGTCACGGAGAGAACATACAAACTCCGTACAGACAGCACCCATGGTCAGGATCGAACCCGGGTCCCTGGGGCTGTGAGGCAGCAACTCTACCGCTGCGCCACCGTGCCACATGACAATAAACTTGAACTTGAGGAGTGATGTGCAGATACAAAGTAAAGCTTGGCCATCGCTTCGCTGCGCTGTTCCAGGTGTCAACTGCTCTACATCGGCGAGACCAAGTGCAGACTTGGCGATCACTTTGCCCAACACCTCCGCTCAATTCGCAATAACCAACCTGATTTCCCGGTGGCTCAGCACTTCAACTCCCCCTCCCTTTCCGAATCCGACCTTTCAGTCCTGGGCCTCCTCCATGGCCAGAGTGAGTCCCACTGCAAATTGGAGGAGCAGCACCTCATATTTTGCTTGGGCAGTTTACACCCCAGCGGTATGAACATTGACTTCTCCAATTTCAGGTAGTCCTGGCTTTCTCCTTCCTTCCCCTTCATAGATGCTGAGTTTCTACAGCTTTTTTGTCTAGCTCACAGTACAATGTCGCTTAACTGAGGCACAGGGCATCATGTAATTTTCCCGTACACACCCTCCTCACCAATACTCAAGAGGTGGTTCTGAGACCACAATCAGCATTCCAGGTGAGATGGAAACATAACTTCCACCTCTGCGAAGACCAACATGCCTTAAACGTCGCCTATCCATGTTCTCCAGAGATGCTGCCTGACCCGCTGAGTTACTCCAGCACTCTGTGAAACGTCATTTGATTGTTATTCTGTGATATATTAAGGATACTGTATTTGGGCTCCCTTCATTGTAGATCTACTGAACCACCATTTAGAAGACTCACTGCTGGAGGCCCGGGTTCCATCCAGACGCCGTGTGCTGTCTGTATGGAGTTTGTACGTCCTCCATGTGACCGCGTGTTCCGGGTTTCTCCCACACTCCAAAGACATACAGATTTGTAGGTTAAATGGCTTGGTGTCATGGTAAATTGGCCCGAGTGTTAGTGTGCGGGGATCGCTGGTCAACGTGGACTCAGTGGGCCGAAGGGGCTGTCTCTCTCAACTAAAACCAAACTAAAAGAACCAGAGGGCATAGGTTTAAGGTGAAAGGGGAAAGATTTAATAGGAACTTAACGAATAGTGAAAGGCCTGGATAGAGCGGATGTGGAGAGGATGTTTCCACCAGTGGGAGAGTCTAAACCAGAGGTCATAGACTTGATGGGCCGAATGGCCTAATTCTGCTCCTATCACATGAACTTATCAACCTGAGGGTCAGTTTTTTCCACAGACACTGGTGGGTATATGGGATGAGCTGGCAGAGGTATAATAACAGCATTTAAAAGACACTTGGACAGGTATATGGATAGGAACGTTTTAGGATAGTGGCCAAATGCAGGCAAATGGCACTAGTGTAAACAGGGCATCTTGATTGGCATGGACAAGTTGGACCGAAGGGCCTGTTTACCTGCTGTATGACTCTTTGATGCTGTCTACATTTTCTTTAAAAAGCCAGGTGTGAAAACTGGGCCTTCGGTGGAACTTGCCCACACCAGCCAACATGTCCCATCTGCACTAGTCCCACCTGCCTGTGTTTGGTCCATATCCCTCCAAACCTGTCCTATCCATGTACCTGCCTATATTTGGTAGAAGGATAAAGTAACACTTTGAATAGATTTGTACTTACTGCATCCCAGTGGCCACTCTCACTGGTTCTATACTGGATCTCATACTTCAGGGATATCCAGCCGTTTTTAATGTCTGCGGTCGGCGGAGGTTCCCACCACATCTGGATGTCAGCGAGCAGTCCCGACTGGCTGATGTTCAGCAGAGTCCAGTTCAGGGAGATCGGAGGGTCCGGCTTCACTGCAGAGAGGAGGAGGCAAAGTCAATCAAAGGGGAGTGTTGCGCAGACGTGGTGGACCGGTACCAGCCGCTAGGACATGGAGATGACCAGCACTGGGCCCAGCCGCCAGGACATGGAGATGACCAGCACTGGGCCCAGCTGCCAGGATATGGAGATGACCAGCACTGGGCCCAGCTGCCAGGACATGGAGATGACCAGCACTGGGCCCAGCTGCCAGGACATGGAGATGATCAGCATTGGGCCCAGCCGCCAGGACATGGAGATGACCAGCACTGGGCCCAGCTGCCAGGACATGGAGATGACCAGCACTGGGCCCAGCTGCCAGGACATGGAGATGACCAGCACTGGGCCCAGCTGCCAGGACATGGAGATGACCAGCACTGGGCCCAGCTGCCAGGACATGGAGATGACCAGCACTGGGCCCAGCTGCCAGGACATGGAGATGACCAGCACTGGGCCCAGCTGCCAGGACATGGAGATGACCAGCACTGGGCCCAGCTGCCAGGACATGGAGATGACCAGCACTGGGCCCAGCTGCCAGGACATGGAGATGATCAGCATTGGGCCCAGCCGCCAGCGGGTCAGGCAGCATGTCTGGAGAAAAGGAATAGGTATCGTTTCGGATCGAGTCTGAAACGTTACCTATTCCCTTTCTCCACAGATGCTGCCCCATTCTACAGATTTACCAACCTCGGACTAAAAAAAATTCCTCCTCATCTCTTTCCTGACGGAATGTCCTTTTATTCTGAGGCTGTGACCTCTGGTGCTAGACTTTCCCACTAGTGGAAACATCCTCTCCACATCCACTCTATCCAGGTCTTTCATTATTCGGTAAGTTTTAATGCAGTCTATCTTCCTATTCCTTTTCTCCAGAGATGCTGCCTGACTCGCTGAATATAGACTTCAACCCCAATCAGCAACTCACTCTCACTATCTTTAACAACATCCCGTCACCTGCCTCCTTCCCCTCAGAGTTAAAGGATGTTCCTTTAGAAAGGAGATGAGGAGGAATTTCTTTAGTCAGAGATGGTGAATCTGTGGAATTCATTGCCACAGAAGGCTGTGGAAGCAGTGAATTGATATTTATAAGGCAGAGATAGATAGATATTTGATTAGTACGGGTGTCAGTCATGAGGAGAAGGCAGGAGAACGGGGTTGGCAGGGAGAGATAGCAGCAGGGAGGGCGGTCACGGTGGCGCAGCGGTAGAGTTGCTGCCTTAAAGCGAATGCAGCGCTGGAGACCCGGGTTCGATCCCGACTAAGGGTGTTGGCTGTACGGAGTTTGTATGTTCTCCCCGTGACCTGCGTGGGTTTTCTCCGAGATCTTTGGTTTCATCCCACATTCCAAAGACGTACAGGTTTGTAGGTTAATTGGCTTGGTAAATGTAACAATTGTCCCGAGTGTGTGTTGGGTAGTGTTAATCTACGAGGATCGATGGTTGGTGCGGGTCCAGTGGGCCGAAGGGCCTGTTTCCGAGCTGTATCTCTAAACTAATCTTAACTAAACACCAGCCATGATTGAATGTTTGAGTAGACGTGATGGGCTGAATTGCCTAATTCTGCTCCTATCACTAATGAACATATGAAGCCATTTCACATTGTCAAAGGCAGGTGTACACACTTGGCTGGGGTCATTACTCCTGCTGTCCAGGCACTCTCTGAGAGAAGGAGCTTTACCTATGTTATCAATGGAGAAACAGCGTTTGTCAAAAATGATGTTCTGGTCCTGAATGTCAGACTTGAGCTGGACACAGTATGAAACCCAGATGGAGGTGTAGGTCTGGTTGAAGTAGCAGGCGTCCCTGTCAGGCAAGTAATTCGGACATTCTCTCCAATCCGCGTTGCTTCTGCAGAAACAGTCATCGGTTAGAACTTCAAGAAACAAGAACTTATTCAAAAATATTAAACGACTCAACACTCGGCATTGACATTGCAGACTCTGCAACAGAGTGCTCCGCCAGTAATTATCTTGTCAAGAGACGGGTCAATGGACAGTCCGTCAACATACAATGTCGGACAAAACACACACGTGCTGGAGTAACTCATCGGGTCAGCCTGCATCAGCGGAAGGAATGGACAGATGACTTTTCACCAAAAAAAATCAAGTCAAGAGTGTTTTATTGTCATATGTTCCGAAATCGAGCAATTAACCTTTCTGTCTCTTTTTCTCACAGAGAGTGGTGAGTCTGTGGAATTCTCTGCCTCAGAGGGCGGTGGAGGCAGGTTCTCTGGATACTATCATGAGAGAGCTAGGTAGGGCTCTTAAAGATAGCGGAGTCAGGGGATATGGGGAGACGGCAGGAACGGGGTACTGATTGGGGATGGTCAGCCATGATCACATTGAATGGCGTTGCTGGCTCGAAAGGCCGAATGGTGTACTCCTGCACCTATTGTCTATCATCTATTATCTATTGTCTATTGTCTGTCCTGGGCCTCCTCCATTGTCAGAGTGAGGCCCAGCTCAAATTGGAGGAACAATACTTCATATTTTGCTTGGGCAGCTTACACCCTAGAGAAATCTTAATTTCTCTAACTCTTGCTTTCCCTCTTTCTCCATTCCTTCCCCTATCCTAATTCTCCGATGTTTCATTGTCCACCTGATTAAATATTACTGATTGCATGCCTCGTTGTCACCTTTCCCTCCGCCAACAACGATCCATTCCACATTTCCTTGAGCATTGTCCCCTTTGATCTGTGTTTTTACACCTCACCCTTCCATATCTCTATGTCTCCCTCTCCCCTGACCCTCAGTCTGAATAAGGGTCTGGACCCGAAAAGTCACCCATTGCTTCTCTCCAGTAATGCAGTAAAGATTTATGAGGATGTTGCCAGGACTAGAGGGCCTGAGCTATAGGGAGAGGTTGAGTAGGCTGGGTCTCTATTCCTTGGAACACAGGAGGATAAGGGGAGATCTTATAGAGGTGTATAAAATCATGAGAGGAATAGATCGGGAAGACACACAAAGTCTTTTGCCCAGAGTAGGGGAATCGAGGACCAGAGGACATAGGTTCAAGGTGAAATGGAAAAGATTTAATAGGAATCCGAGGGGTAACTTTTTCACACAAAGGGTGGTGGGTGTATGGAACAGGCTGCCAGAGGTAGTTGAGGCTGGGAGTATCCCATCGTTTAAGAAACAGTTAGACAGGTACATGGATAGGACAGGTTTGGAGGGATATGGACCAAGCGCAGGCAGGTGGGACTAGTGTAGCTGGTATGGGGAATTTGATTAAAGGGCCTGTTTCTACACTGTATCACTCTATGACTCTATGCCTCAGCAAGTGCCAGAAACAGTTTGCAGTGTGAAAGAACTCACAACAGATCCAAAGAGATATCATTCACTGTCGCCTACTTACAGTAGGTTTGTCTCAGTCCAGCTCCAGAATTAGACGGCTTCTCTAAATCTCCAGCACAATGCTAATCTTTTTGCGGTTTTGTTTAGTTTAGAGATACTGAATGGGAACAGGCCCCTCGGCCCTCGAAGCTGGAATTCTTTGAGGAAGTAAATAGCAGGAGAGACAAGAGAGAGTCTGTAGATGTTGTTCACCTAGCGTTTCAGAAAGCCTTTGATAAGGTGCCACATGTGAGGCTGCTAAGGAAGATGAGAGCCCAGGGTATCAATAGGCAGATACTAGCTTGGACAGCAGGTTGGCTGGATAGAAGAAGGCAAAGAGTGGGTGTGAAGGGGGCTTTTTCTGGCTGGCTGCCAGTGACTAGCGGAGTTCCGCAGGGGTCGGTGCTGTGGCCGCTACTCTTCACGTTGTATATTAATGATTTAGACGAGGGATTGAAGGCTTTGTGGCCAAGTTTGCCAATGATTCGAAAATAGGTGGAGGGGCAGGTAGTGTAGAGAAAGCAGGGACTCTGCAGAAGGACTTGGACAGGTTGGTAGAGTGAGCAGAGAAGTGGCAGATGGAATACAGTGTAGTAAAGTGTCTACGCCTTTATTCCTACTACCAAACTGCAGGATTCCACACTTTGTTACGCTGTATTTTCTAATTTGGTATAACAGCTGAGAAGAAACTGTACCTGAATCTGGAGGTGTGCGTTTTCACACTTCTAATCCTTTTGCCCGATGAGAGAGGGGAGAAGAGGGAGTGGCCAGGGTGCGACTGGTCCTTGATTATGCTGCTGGCCTTGTCGAGGCAGCGTGAGGTGTAGGTCAATGGAAGGGAGGTTGGTTTGTGTGATGGTCTGGGCTGCGTCCACAATTCGCTGCAATTTGTTGCTATGCTGGATGGAGCTGTTCCTAAACCAAGCCGTGATGCCCCCAGTCTCTCCAGTTTCCTCCCACATCCCAACGATATGCGGGTCAGAGGGTTAATGGTGTAAATTGCTCCTAAATTGCTCCTAGTGTGCGGTGGTAGAATCTGGGGAAGTTGAAGGGAATGTAGGGAGAATAAAATGGGCGGTGGCAGGATCAGAGACACGGCACGGTGGTGCAGTGGTAGAGTTGCTGCCTTACAGCGAATATGGCACGTCGGAGACCCGTGTTCGATCCCGACTACGGGTGCTGTCTCTACGGAGTTTGTATCTTCTCCCCATGACCTGCGTGGATTTTCTCCGAGATCTTCGGTTCCCACATTCCAAAGACGTACAGATTTGTTGATTAATTGGCTTGGTATAAATGTAAAAATTGTCCGTAGTAGGTGTAGGATGGTGTTAATGTGTGGGGATCGCTGGTCGGCGCGGACCCGGTGGGCCGAAGGGACAGTTTTCGTGCTGTATCTCTAAACTAAACTCAACTAAAAACAGGGGATTTATGGTCGACCCAGACCCTCGGTTTCCAAGGGACTGTTTCTTGGCTTAACATTAAGTCAAGAGAGTTTAATTGTCACAGGGATAGGAAAAATGAAATAGTTACTTGCTGCAACTTTACAGGTCTAAGGTTATTTAATTGTCATATGTACCATAAACAGAACAATGAAAATCTTACTTGCAGCAGCAAAACAAGTCTATAAACGCAGTACTCATAGATAATAAAAAAACAAAAAAATTCAATAAATTATTTTCAAAAACTATAAAAGCCCAAAATCCCTAGTGCGACCAAGTCAATTTGTGTGTGCAGTGCTCAAGAGCCTGATGGCTGCAGGGAAGAAGCTGCTCCTGAACCTGGACGTTACAGTTTTCAGGCTCCTGTACCTTCTTCCCGATGGGGGGAGTGAAATGAGAGCGTGGCCAGGGTGGCGTGGGCCTCTGATGACACTGGCTGCCTTTTCGAGGGCCATTATCAGTGGCGCGGTGGCGCAGTGGCAGAGTTGCTGCCTTTACAGTGCCAGAGACCCGGGTTTGATCCTGACTACGGGTGCTGTCTGTACGGAGTTTGTACGATCCTCGCGTGACCTGCGTGGGTTTCCTCCGAGATCTTCGGTTTCCTCCCACACTCCAAAGACGTACAGGTTTGTAGGTTAATTGGCTTGGTATGAATGTAAAATTGTCCCTAGTGGGTGTAGGATAGTGTTAATGTGCGGGGATCACTGGTCGATGCGGAATTGGTGGGCTGAAGGGCCTGTTTCCGCGCTGTATCTCTAAGCTAAACTAAACAAAAAAATGAACACCAGAAAAGTATACAATAAATGATCAGTTTTTCCATGTAAACCAGACTATAATATTGCAAGCCAAAGCAAGCAAGCAAGCATGCACTATTTATATCTGTTACACCATGTCTATGATGCATTGCCTTCAGTTCTGGGCACCATGTTACAGGAAAGATGTTGTCAAGCTTGAAAAGGTACAGAGAAGATTTACGAGGATGTTGCCAGGACTAGAGAGTCTGAGCGACAGGGAGAGGTTGTGTAGGCTGGAACTCTATTCCCTGGTTGCAGAAGGGGATGAGGGGTGACCTTATAGAGGTGTCCAAAAGCATGAGTGGAATGGATCGGGTAGACGCACAGAGTCTCTTGCCCAGAGTAGGTGAATTGAGGACCAGAGGACAAAATGTGAAGGGGAAAAGATTTAATAGGAATCTGAGGAGTATCTTTTCCACACAAAGGGTGGTGGGTGTATGGAACAAGCTGCCAGAGGAGGTGGTTGAGGCAGGGACTGTCCCAACGTTTAAGAAACATTTACTCAGGTACATGGATAGGCCAGGTTTGGAAGGATATGGACCAAATGCGGACAGATGGGACTAGTGTAGCTGGGACATATGGGCTGGTGTGGGCAGGTGTGGTGGAAGGGCCTGTTTCCACACTATTATTCTATGACTCTATCTGATACAATCCCTCTATAAACATAATATCTGCTTACTATCCACTTCACGACCCGATGGCCTGAGCTATAGGGAGAGGTTGGGCAGGCTAGGTCTTTATTTCTTGGAGCGCAGGAGGATGAGGGGTGATCTTACACAAGTGTATAAAAACAAAACCCAGACGACATAGGAACACAAGAGGCTGTGTTTTCATTCAGAAGGTGATGGGTATGTGGAATGAGCTGCCAGAGGAGGTCGTTGAGGCAAGTGCGATAATAACATTTAAAAGACATTTGGACAGGTACATGGTTAGAAAAGGTTCAGAGGGGTATGGGCCAAACGTGTGGGCAGGACTAGTGTAGATGGGGCATCGTGGTCGATGTGGGCAGGTTGGTCCAAGGGCCAGTTTCCGTACTATATGACTCCATGGTACTTGGATAGGAAATGTGTGGAGAGACGTGGGGCAAAGGTGGGCAAATGGCACTGCCTTAGATGGGGCAACTTGGTCGACAAGGAGGAGTTGGGCCGAAGGGCCTGTCTCCATGCTGTGACTCTACTCTCTTCAATCTCGTTTCTACCTGCAGTACTTGAGTTGGATTTGATAGTGTTTATGTAGAGCATTATCTGATCTAAGTGGATAGTATACAATATAGTTGGAAGATCAGAACTACACCCTAGCCTAGGAGTGGGCTATGCAGTGGTCGGATAACAGCGGGGAAGAAGCTGTTCCTGAATCTGGTGGTATGTGCTTGCAAGCTTTTGTATCCCCTGCCCGACGGGAAAGGGGGGAAGAGGGAATAACTTGATTGTATTTATTGTGGATTTAAGAGAGAGTTAGATAGAGCTCTAGGGGCTAGTGGAATCACGGGATATGGGGAGAAGGCGGGCATGGGTTATTGATTGGGGACGATCAGCCATGATCACAATGAACGGCGTGCTGGCTCGAAGGGCCGAATGGCCTCCCCCTGCACCTATTTTATATGTTCCATCTATGTTCTATGTGTAGGAGCATAATTAGGCCATTCGGCCCTTCAAGTCTTCTCCGCCATTCAATCATGGCTGATCTATCTTTCCTTCTCAACCCCTTCTCCCCATAACCCCTGACACCCGGTATTAACCAATCTGATCGAATTGGTTATTACGCATAACAAACCTCTTCACTGTACCTCGGTACATGTGACAAAAATAAACGAAAAACAACACAAAGGCAAAGCATCCGTGGAGAATAAAATAACGGTGCACAAAACGATTAACGTGTCTTCATCACCACTCACCCCTTTGTGTAAAAGAATCTGAGCTGCCTTGGTTGAGTCAGGTTTTGGTAATTGCCAGCGCTCCATCGGCACATGAAGGTCTCCTGCTCTGGTGAGCGGCACTCAATGATGCTCGGCCTCTCCAAAGGAACTGCGGCAGAAGAAGAAGAAGAACGTGAGAGGTATGCGGGGAATGGAGGGATGTAGATCTCACGAAGGCAAGTCAGTGTTGGTCTTGGCCTCCTCCTGCACCTATTTTCTATGTTTCTAGTAAACTAATCACTGGTTCGTATCCTCCATTCCCTAATGCATGTCAATATGCCTATCTAAAAGCTTCTGAATCGCCACCACCAATCTACTTCTACCACCACCCCGACAGACAGCCTGTTCGATGAAAAATAAAAGTTATTAGTGTTTTAAAAATGTTGAGATTCTCTCTCCTGTCAATCACACCATAAAGGCCATGCCCCTTCTGGTGGGAGGGGGCTATAAAACCCAGAAGTGTGGGCGTGGCTCAGTCTCTGCAAGATGGAGGAGAGAGAGGTCACGACTCTCTGTCTTTAGTGGCCTTGCAACCTGCTTGAAATGGTATGAAACTGCACTTGAATTTGGTGGCCTTGCACCCTGCTTGAAATGGAATTTCAAGAAATAGCCGTGAGTCAACTACCAGCCGTGAGTGAGTGAGCTGCCAGCACAACAGGCTTGAGTGATTGAGCCGCCAGCCCAAAAATCTATTCGGCCCACAATGTCCTTCAGCCCACAATGTCCATACTAGCCCTCTGGAAACCAGTCCATTCAGCCAACAACACCCATACTAGCACTCCAGAAAGCCCCCCCCCCCCCCACTGGCCACCAATATTGGAATTAGTGGAGTGGTGGGATATTGCGTTGGGGGACCAGCCCTCCCGTGCGATGCTGGGACCCAACGGGTCCCACTTAGTCTAGTATATATATATATATATAGTATATATGTCTATCTTTGGTTTAAACTAGGATCTGCAGTTCCTTCCTACACCTTGTTTGCCAGTCTATTTTCTAATGAGAATAATAACAGCAAAGCCTGGCAATCTTTCTCTTGTCTAACCCATTGAGTGTACATGTTCTATATGCAGCAGCTTCTACCCAGCACAACCACAATCTGCATCCACAAGCTGCCACTGAGAGCTCTCACTGAAACACTGCCAAACTCATACAATCTTTAAATACCGTCTCCAGAAAACTCTTCCACACCAAATCCCACATTCCATGGGTTCTAACGTTCATTTCACCTCCTATTGATTGCGGTGTCGGAAGGAAGACTCTTAAAACGTCGCTGAATTCACTGTAATTGCCGACGTCGTAGTAAACGCATCTCAGTCGTATGACGTACTGCTTCCCTGTGGCAAAGCTGTACAGCGGCTGTGGGGGAGGTTGGCCGGGCAAGGTTTCCATCTGCAAAGACAGAGAAATTCAGCAATCTCCCGTACCGTAATCTATTACAGGTGAAACTACCAGGATGGCACGCTGATGCACCGATAGTGTTGCTGCCTCACAGCGCCAGAGACCCGGGTTCAATCCTGACCACGGGTGCTGTCTGCATTGGGTTTGTACGTTCTCCCCGTGACCTGCGCGGGTTTTCTCTGGGATCTCGGTGTTAGTGTGTGACGGTCACGGGTAGGCACGGACCCGGTGGGCCGAAGGGCCTGTTTCCGCGCTGTATCTCTAAACTCAACTAAAGACCGGATGGTCGGGACTTAATTGGAATGGGGCAGCCTCAGATTGTCAGAACACCTCTGCAATCATTGTTTTGGTTTCATCCCCGGAGAGGGAAATGTCAGTGCTTCGATATGCCTCGGGTGTACTGAATGCAAGGCCCACCATCCCAACTGATTGCTACTGAGGTCACCTCTCACCTACCAACATCCATTAAACAAATATGAAATGCATGTCAACAATCGGAGAGTCTAGGACCAGAGGTCGCAGCCTCAGAATTAAAGGACGTTCCTTTAGGAAGGAGATGAGGAGGAATTTATTTGGTCAGACAATAAACAATAGACAATAGATGCAGGAGTAGGCCATTCGGCCCTTTGAGCCAGCACCGCCATTCAATGTGATCATGGCTGATCATCCCCAATCAGTACCCCGTTCCTGCCTTCTCCCCATATCCCCTGACTCTGCTATTCTTAAGAGAGGGTGGTGAATCTGTGGAATTCATTGCCACAGTAGGCTGTGGTGATCAAGTCAATGGATATTTTTATTAGAGATAGATTCTTAATTAGTATGGGTGTCAGGGGTTATGGGGAGAAGGCAGGAGAATGGGGTTAGGAAGGAAAGGTAGATCAGCCATGATTGAATGGCGGAGTAGACGTGATGGGCTGAATGGCCTAATTCTGCTCCTAGAACTTATGAACATGAATTGAGGAGAGACACCAATGTCTTTTCAACTAACTTAATTGATTGGGATGAGATGCTGTGAGCAGGGGTAAAACCTAAAGATTTTATGATGATTTCTCCCAACCATCCTTTATTCCCTTAATCCTGTATCTGTGCACTGTGGATGGCTTGATTGTAATCATGTATAGTTTTCTTGTGACTGGATAGCACGAAACAAAAGACCTTTTCACTGTATCTCAGTGCATGTGACAATAATAAATGAAACTGAACCCAGTGTTATTTTTATGAAAGTCCACACCAGTAATGTGATACTGATGTTTATAAAACCTAACTAGCTAATTGATAATGTAAATGGATGAATTATAACATTTATTTGTTTGGACTTAGAACTCAGTTAATCTATTACAAGTTGTTCCCAACGTGAACACATGTGCAGTAACTCAGCAGGGCAGGCAGCATCTCTGGAGAAAAGGAATGGGTGATGTTTCGGGTCGAGACCCTTCTTCAGACTGTACACACACATATATATATATATATATACATACACACACATACATATGCACACACACACACACACACACACACACACACACACACACACACACACACACACACAAACACACACACATATATACACACACATATATACACACACACACACATGCACACACACATATATATACACACACACATATACATATACACACACATATACACACACACACATATACATATACACACACATATACACACATATTCTGTGTGTTTTGTTGCTTTTTATTGGTATAGTCAAATCAAATTTTTCGTATGTTGCAAAACATACTGGGCTAATAAAGTATGATTATGATGATATTTCACTTAGGCAGCTTACAGCCCTGTGGTATGAATAGTGATTTCTCACACTTCACCCTGGCATTCCCTCTCTCTCTATCCCTCCCCCACCCAAGTCGCACTGGATTTTCATTTTCACCCTACAAACAGCTTACAATGGCCTGTTCCCTTTATCATCGTTACTTTTTTGCACCTTTCATTCATTGTTCTTTTATCTCCCCACATCACCGTCTATATCTCTCGTTTCCCTTAACCCTAACCATTGAAGAAGGGTCTCGACCCGAAACGTCACCCATTCCTCCTCTCCAGAGATGCAACCTGTCCTGCTGAGCTACTCCAGCATTTTGTGTCTATCTTCGATTTAAATCAGCATCTGCAGTTCCTTCTTACACATGACTACAATTGATCCATTTACAGTGCAGAGATAAATGATAAGGGAATAACGTTTAGTGCAAGGTAAAGCCAGCAAAGTCTGATCTCGGATAGTCCGAGGGTCACCAATGAGGTAGATAGTAGTCCACCACTGCTCTCTGGTTGTGATAGGATGGTTCAGTTGCCTGATAACAGCTGGGAAGACACTGTCCCTAAATCTGGAGGTGTGCGTTTTCACACTTCTGTACCTCTTGCCCAATGGGAGAAGGGAGAAGAGGGAGTGGCCTGGGTGCGACTCATCCTTGTTTATGCTGCTGGCCTTGCTGAGGCAGCGTGACATACCATAGAACTAGTGTGAACCAGTGATGGATGGTCAGTGTGGACTTGGTGGGCCTGTTTCCATGCTGTATCTGTAAACTACACAACTGCAGACTTTGACCCAAAGTAAAGCATCTGTTCCCTTGCAAAGACCTGACTGAAGATACATACCACATTCCACGTGTCTGTGTCGCTGGGCTTGTACTGGATTTCAAATTTGAGTGGGATGTGGCCAGAGCTGGCATCAAGCTCAGCTGAAACTTCCCACCACAGCTGTATGTCCATGAACAACCCCGACTGGCTGATGTTCAAGAGCGACCAGTTCAAGGAGATTGGGGTGTCTGGCTTTACTGTAAGAATGAGAGAAAATAGTACAGAATGTTACAGTGAAATGGAAACACAACAGGCTGCAGATGCTGGAATCTGGAGCAAAATACAAAGTGCTGGAGGAACTCAGCGCCTGTGCACGGAAATGAACAGACGATAGCTCCACAGATGCTGCCTGACCTGCTGAGTACCTCCAGCACTTCGTGCTTTGCTCACGTTACAGTGAAAACCAGCAAGTTATGTATTAAAAATAAAACTCTGGTTAATATCAATACGTTTATTTTTGTTACTGTACGCCTGAAATGCTAACGGCTGCATGTTAAATTGATTAATTGAGTATCACTGCACGTGTCAACAGAAACAATCGCTTGTCAATTTCAAAGACCTCCCACAGCAACCGTGTTCTTAAGAGACAATGACGTCTGATTACTGTGGGAAGGTTACGTGGAAACCTTCCCTCCCGGACTGTTTGATTTTCCAAGACAGCTTTTTCCCCAGCCAGTTACCAAAGTAACTTTTAAGTGGTCGTCCAATTCCCAATCAAAATCACATTAGAACCATTTTGGCCTGCGTACTGCAAAAGACTATTCCCTAATTCATTACATGTTACTGAATAGTGAAAGGCCTGGATAGAGTGGATGTGGAGAGGATGTTTCCACTAGTGGGAGAGTCTAGGATCAGAGGTCATAGCCTAAGAAATAAACGGCATTCCTTTAGGAAGGAGATGAGGAGGAATTTCTTTAGTCAGAGGGTGGTGAATCTGTGGAATTCATTGCCACAGACAGCTGCGAAGGCCAAGTCAATGGATGTATTTAAGGCAGAGATGAATTCTTGTTTAAGAAGGAACTGCAGATGCTGGAAAATCGAAGGTAGACAAAAATGCTGGAGAAATTCAGCGGGTGAGGCAGCATCTATGGAGCGAAGGAAATAGGCAACGTTTCGGGCCGAAACGTTGCCTATTTCCTTCGCTCCATAGATGCTGCCTCACCCGCTGATGAAGAATTCTTGATTAGTATGGTTGTTAGGGGTTATGTGGAGAAGGCAGGAGAATGGGGTTGAGAGGGAAAGATAGATCATCCATGATTGAATGGTGGGGTAGATTTGATGGGCCGAATGGCCTAACTCTGCTCTTAACTCTTATGAAGGTCATCAACTTGTAGCATATTTACCAATTTCAGCGAGTACAAAGCACCGATGGTCGTGTGTGATGCTATCCAACTTTAGTTGAACACAGTATTCGGTCTCTGATGTGTGGGTCTGATTGAAGTAGCAGCGGTTTTCTCTGGCGATATACTCTGGACATTCCCTCCAGCTGGGACTTTTCCTGGACAGAAAATAACCATCAGTCACCAGTCTTCAGTGAAATGGACACGTAACAATTCCCTGAGTTAAGTGCAACACTGGTTAGGTAGACGCAAAAAGCTGGAGTATCTCATCGGGACAGGCAGCATCTCTGGAGAGAAAGAATGGGTGACGTTTCGGGTCGAGACCCTTCTTCGGACTAAGAGTCAGGGGAAAGGGAAACGAGAGATAGAGACGGTGATGTAGAGAGATATAGAACAAATGAATGAAAGATACACAAAACAGTGACAATGATAAAGGAAACAGGCCGTTGTTGGCTGAGGGCTAGGTGAAAACGGGTTACAGACAATGAAACTCAACACGACGACTTTCAAGCTGGTACGACAACTTGGGTGGGGGAGGGATCGGAGAGAGGGAATGCAAGGGTTACTTTAAGTTAGAGAAGTCAATGTTCATACCACTGGGGGTGTAAGCTGCCCAAGTGAAATATGAGGTGCTGTTCCTCCAATTTGCGCTGTGCCTCACTCTGACAATGGAGGAGGCCCAGGCTAGAAAGATCAGTGTGGGAATGGGAGGGGGAAATGAAAGTGTTTGGCAACCGGGAGATCAGGTAGGTTGAGGCGGACTGAGCGGGGGTGTCCAGCGAAACGATCGTCCAGTCTATGTTTGGTCTTGCTGATGGTTATCTTCTTGACTTCCTCTTGTATTGCTCCATCATTTACGGACCTCTCCTTTCACTTCAGTCACCTTTTGTAAAACTTCTCTCTATTCTAAGTTTTGATATTTATTATTCGCCGCCTCTCAAGTCAGTACTTGTACCTGAGTTGCAATTTCCCAGTTTCACTAAATCCTCCCACTGATTAAAGTCCTGGCCATCAAAGAACATCAAAGAGGAGGACGACTGAACTTTGGTGCCTTCCCTCACAGTGGGAAACTTTGATACCGCTGTGTGGGGATGTTTATGTTTATCGTGTTCTGTGTTCTTTATTTTATTCGTGTGGCTGTATGGTGACCACAAATTTCACTGTACAAATTGCTGCATGTGACAATTAATGTCTATTGTCTCTTGTCTAGCTTCTGTTCTGGTTGGGCGGCATGGTGGTGCAGCTGTAGAGCTACTGCCTCCTGCCAGAGACCCGGGTTCCATCCTGACTACGGGGTGCTATCTGTATGGAGTTTGTACGTTCGGCCTGTGTCCTGCGTGGGTTTTAGAAACATAGAAACATAGAAATTAGGTGCGGGAGTAGGCCATTCGGCCCTTCGAGCCTGCACCGCCATTCAATATGATCATGGCTGATCATCCAACTCAGTATCCCGTACCTGCCTTCTCTCCATACCCTCTGATCCCCTTAGCCACAAGGGCCACATCTAACTCCCTCTTAAATATAGCCAGTGAACTGGCCTCGACTACCCTCTGTGGCAGAGAGTTCCAGAGATTCACCACTCTCTGTGTGAAAAAAGTTCTTCTCATCTCGGTTTTAAAGGATTTACCCCTTATCCTTAAGCTGTGACCCCTTGTCCTGGACTTCCCCAACATCGGGAGCAATCTTCCTGCATCTAGCCTGTCCAACCCCTTAAGAATTTTGTAAGTGTCTATGATCCCCTCTCAATCTCCTAAATTCTAGAGAGTATAAACCAAGTCTATCCAGTCTTTCTTCATAAGACAGTCCTGACATCCTAGGAATCAGTCTGGTGAACCTTCTCTGCACTCCCTCTATGGCAATAATGTCCTTCCTCAGATTTGGAGACCAAAACTGTACGCAATACTCCAGGTGTGGTCTCACCAAGACCCTGTACAACTGCAGTAGAACCTCTCTGCTCCTATACTCAAATCCTTTTGCTATGAAAGCTAACATACCATTCGCTTTCTTCACTGCCTGCTGCACCTGCATGCCTACTTTCAATGACTGGTGTACCATGACACCCAGGTCTCGCTGCATCTCCCCTTTTCCTAATCGGCCACCATTTAGATAATAGTCTGCTTTCCTGTTTTTGCCACCAAAATGGATAACCTCACATTTATCCACATTATACTGCATCTGCCAAACATTTGCCCACTCACCCAACCTATCCAAGTCGCCTTGCAGTCTCCTAGCATCCTCCTCACAGATAACACTGCCCCCCAGCTTAGTGTCATCCGCAAACTTGGAGATATTGCCTTCAATTCCCTCATCCAGATCATTAATATATATTGTAAATAGCTGGGGACCCAGCACTGAGCCTTGCGGTACCCCACTAGTCACTGCCTGCCATTGTGAAAAGGACCCGTTTACTCCTACTCTTTGCTTCCTGTTTGCCAGCCAGTTCTCTATCCACATCAATACTGAACCCCCAATGCCGTGTGCTTTACGTTTGTATACTAATCTCTTATGTGGGACCTTGTCGAAAGCCTTCTGGAAGTCCAGATACACCACATCCACTGGTTCTCCCCTATCCACGCTACTAGTTACATCCTCGAAAAATTCTATAAGATTCGTCAGACATGATTTACCTTTTGTAAATCCATGCTGACTTTGTCCAATGATTTCACCACTTTCCAAATGTGTTGCTATCCCATCTTTAATAACAGACTCTAGCAGTTTCCCCACTACCGATGTTAGACTAACTGGTCTGTAATTCCCCGTTTTCTCTCTCCCTCCCTTCTTAAAAAGTGGGGTTACGTTCGCTACCCGCCAATCCTCAGGAACTACTCCAGAATCTAAAGAGTTTTGAAAGATTATTACTAATGCATCCACTATTTCTGGAGCTACTTCCTTAAGTATTCTGGGATGCACCCTATCTGGCCCTGGGGATTTATCGGCCTTTAATCCATTCAATTTACCCAACACCACTTCCCGGCTAACCTGGATTTCACTCAATTCCTCCAACTCCTTTGTCCCCTGCTATTTCCGGCAGATTATTTACGTCTTCCTTAGTGAAGACGGAACCAAAGTAGTTATTCAATTGGTCCGGCATATCCTTGTTCCCCATGATCAACTCACCTGTTCCTGACTGCAAGGGACCTACATTTGTTTTAACTAATCTCTTTCTTTTCACATATCTATAAAAACTTTTGCAGTCAGTTTTTATGTTCCCTGCCAGTTTTCTTTCATAATCTATTTTTCCTTTCCTAATTAAGCCCTTTGTCCTCCTCTGCTGGTCTCTGAATTTCTCCCAGTCCTCCGGTATGCTGCTTTTTCTGGCTAATTTGTACGCATCATCCTTCGCTTTGATACTATCCCTGATTTCCCTTGTTATCCACGGATGCACTACCTTCCCTGATTTATTCTTTTCTCCAAGATCTTCCATTTCTTCCCGCACTCAAAAGACATACAGGTTTGTAGGCTAATTAGCTTGGTATAAATGTATGTGTGTAGGGTAGTGTTAATGTGCAGAGATTGTTGGTCGGTGCGGACTCGGTGGGCTGAAGGGCCTGTTACCGCACTGTATCACTAAACTAAACTAAACTAAACTCTGGAGAAGTAGTATTACATACAAGCCTTATCCTGTTGAACATACTGGTAAAAGCAACAATAATCACCACCAACTTAGCTGTCCAATTGTAATTAGCCAGTACCATGTTTATTGCTGATTATACTGTGAAATAAACGACAAGATCAAAGTGAATTTAAATTGTAAATGCTGGGTCAAAAGTCACCTAAACCCATGATAAACAAATAAGCTCTTAAAATAAACTCTTAAAATGCATGCATTTAAAAAAGCAGATGGCCAGGGCAAAAAGGATGACAAAGGAGAAAATTTTTGCTTGGAGTCTGGGGATGTCAGCAAGGTACTAAATGAGTATGTTGCATCAGTGTCCACCAAGGAGAAGGAGAAGGAGAATAGTGAGATCAGTAATGCGCAGTTTGAGATCAAGGCGAAAGTGGTGTTGGATTTCTTCAAGAGCATTTCTTCAAGAGTTGGATAAATTCCCAGGACTTGATGGATCTATCCCAAGTTATTGAGGATGTGACTCAGCGGGCTGCAGTGCCTGTTTCCGCGCTGTATCTCTAAACTAAACTAAACTATACACAGGTTACCTGGCGTGGGGGGAACCGCCGAGAACTAAGGAGGGGGCCCCAAATGGAATGTGTTAAAAATGGTTTGTGTTAAAATGGGATACTTGTAACTTTGTCTGTGCCCTTTAGGTGGCGACTCTTTGTATACCTTGGGTATGCAAAAACAATATCACTGTGACTTGTCACGTGTGACAATAAAGTATCATTAATTCATTCAAAACAATCAAGGTGGGTGGAAGGTGAGCGTTGGCAGCTCCTACCCCTCTGTGTAGAAGAACTTCAGCCGTCCCCGGTCGGTACGATTCCGGCCATGCCCAGCGCTCCAGCTGCACGTGAAGGTCTCCTGTTCTGAAGAGCGGCATTCCGTGATCCGAGGCCCTTTGGAAAGAGAGGAGAAAGAAGACGTTTGATGATGTGCCACCATGCAAGGGAGGAGATAAGTCTCTGGCTTCCCAAATTCCTGCACAGGATTACATTCTCGGAGACAATGACAGAGTTCCCTGAAGGTGGCGACACTGGCAGACAGAGTGATGAAGAAGGCTTTTAGAGATACAGCGCGTGACAAGTCCTTCGGCCAGCCGAATCTGCGCCGACCAGCGATCACCCTACACTAGCACTACCCTACACACACTAGGGACAATTTGCAAGTTTACAGAAGCCAATTAACCTACAAACCTGCACGTCTTTGGAGTGTGGGAAGAAACTGGAGAAAACCCACGCAGGTCATGGGAAGAACGTACAAACTCCTTGCAGACAGCACCAGCAGTCAGGGTGGAACCCGGGTCTCTGGCGCTGTGAGGCAGCAACTCTACCGCTGAGCCACCTGCCGTTCATCAGACAGGGAAATATTAACAATGTCATGGGACTTGGACCCCAAGATCTCTCTGTCCCACGCATTTGAGTGTCTTACCATTAACGGTCTTAACTTCCCCTTAAATTCAACCTCCCAAAGTGAGAATAGACGCTGGCTGTACAAAGACGTTGGTCAGGCTGCATTTGGAGTATTGTGTTCAGCTTTGGTCATCCTGCTGTGGGAAGGATGGCATTAAGCTGCAAAAAGTGCAGAGAATATTTACAAGGATGTTGCCAGGACTCGAGGGCCTGAGCTATAGGGAGAAGTTGGGCAGGCTAGGACCAGATAGGGTTGAGGAAATCAAGAACTACAGGGCATAGGTTTAAGGTGAAATGGGAAAGATCTAATGGGAACCTTAGGGGCAGCTTTTTCCACACAGAATATGGAACAAGATTTCAAGCTAAGACTCTAACATTTTTAACAATTCTGTACTTGAAGGGTGCAAAATAGTGGCAGAAACATGACAACTCTTGTGCATTGCCTCAGTGTAATCTACTATTTTACACTATTGATTAATATGATTGTGCCTAATGTACAGTTAAGATAGTTACTGAGCTGGTCGGCGCGGACTCAGTAAGCCGAACTGCAATTTCACAACCTAAACCAGACTGCTGTTGAGTAGGTGAAGCTGCTGCAGTGTTAGTAGATGTGGTTCTACAGTGCGGTGTGTGGGACGGTCGGATAAATGTGTTTTGTTGCATTTTGGTAGGCAAAACCAGACAGGACTTACGCAGTAAATGGTTGGGGCCCTGTGGAGTATCGCAGAACAAAGGAGACCCAGGAGTACAGGTTCATAGTTTAATGAAAGTGGTGACATGGGTGGACAAGGTGGTGAAGAAAGCGTTTGGCAGGCTTGCCTTCTTCGGTAATCATAATCATAATCATACTTTGTAAGCATAACCATGAGTACAGGAGTTAGGGTACCATGTTACAGCTGAGCACAAAGTTGCCACAGCCACATTTGGAGTACACAGTCTGGTTGCCCTGCTATGAGAAGGATGTGGTAAACTAGAGAGTGTGACAAAAAAAACATTTATCAATACCAGGTCTCAAAGGGATGAGTTATAAGGAGAGGAGTGGAGTTTGTTTAGTTTAGTTTAGTTTAGTTTAGTTTAGATTAGAGATACAGTGCGGAAACAGGCTCTTCGGCCCACCGAGTCCGCACCGACCAGCGATCCTCCACACACTAGGGACAATGTATATTTATGTCAATCCAATTAACCTACAAACCTGTACCTATTTGGAATGTGGGAGGAAACCGAAGATCTCGGAGAAAACCTACACGGACACGGGGAGAGGGAACAAACTCCGTACAGACAGCAGCCGTAGGCAGGATCGAACCCAGGACTATAGCGCTGTGAGGCAGCAACTCTACCGCTTCACCACCAGGCCGCCCTTCGTGGAGAGGTGGAGTAGGGAAAGTAGAAAGGCATAGAAAAGGCACAGGTTTATAGTGAGAGGGGAAAGATTTAATAGGAACCTGAGGGGCAAATCTTGCACACACAGAGTGGTGGGTGTATGGAGTGAACTGCCAGAGTTGAGGCAGGTACAACAACATTTAAAAGACATTTGGACAGGATCATGGATGGAAAAGGTTCAGTGGGGGAAGGGCCAAACACAGGCAAGTTGGACTAGCTTGGTTAGATAACTTGGTTAGACTGAACAGTTAACAGAATGGAAAATGCTGGAAGCACTCTGTAGGTCAGGCCGCATCTGTGGGAAGAGAAGCCAGCAATATTTCAGGATGAAGACCCATGGTCAGAACTAGTAAGGAGAAACTCATTAAGCGGGAAAAACCTACTCATTGAAACTTACCGAATAGTGAAAGGCCTGGATAGTTCAAGTTCAAGCGAGTTTATTGTCTTGTGTCCCTGTATAGGACAATGAAATTCTTGCTTTGCTTCAGCACACAGAACATAGTAGGCATTTACTACAAAACAGATAAGTGTGTCCATATACCATGATATAAATATATACACACATGAATAAATAAACTGATAAAGTGCAAATAACAGATAATGGGTTATTAATAGAGTGGATGTGGAGAGGATGTTTCCACTAGTGGGAGAGTCTAGGACCAGAGGCCACAGCCTCAGAATAAAAGGACGTTCCTTTAGGAAGGAGATGAGGAGGAATTTCTTTAGTCAGAGGGTGGTGAATCTGTGGAATTCATTGCCACAGTAGGCTGTGGAGGCCAAGTCAATGGATATTTCTAAGGCAGAGATAGATAGATTCTTGATTAGTAAGGGTGTCAGGGGTTATGGGGAGAAGGCAGGAGAATGGGGTTGAGAGGGAGAGACAGATCAGCCATGATTGAATGGCGGAGAAGACTTGATGGGCCGAATGGCCCAATTCTGCTCCTATCATTTATGAACAAATTTATGAGAAGGGGGGATTTCTCCGGCAGGGTATTCAAAGATGTTCAAAGAAAAGTTGCGCAAGGCACATTAAAAATCGTGTTGCCTACAGATCTGAGCTGGCTCTAGTCTTTGTACGTGACTGTCAACATAATCAGCTTCTTATTGTCGCACACAATTAAAGAGGCACCAAAATTCTCACTGCCAAACACATCCTTATTTGTACATAAATACTTTGTTGTAATATAAACTAATCCACAATGTATTACCCAGTCACGCAACAAGAATTACAAATCCCAATGAAATAATACGATTAAAAACTCAGTGTCTTCATGCAAGTCTACTGCAATTAAGCTCGTCCGGCACTTAAGTCACACATGTGGAGCAGTGGTTCCGATGCAACCCCAGTGGCAGCGAGATTATATGAGAGTGTAGATGGACACAAAATGCTGGGGTAACTCAGCGGGACAGGCAGCGTCTCTGGGGAGAAGTCTCGAGATGTCCCTTCTTCAGTCTCGACCCGAAACGTCACCCATTCCTTCTCTCCAGAGATGCTGCCTGTCCCGTTGGGTTACTCCGGCATTTTGTGTCTATCTTCGGTTTAAACCAGCATCTGCACTTCCTTCCTGCACATGAGAGTGCCATGATAGAGAGGGTGAGCTTTAAAGCATTATCGCAAACTGCTGAACAATGAGCTTGACTAAAGAGCGTATAGGGCGGTCACGGTGGCGCAGCGGTAGAGTTGCTGCCTTACAGAGAATGCAGCACCGGATACCCAGGTACAATACAATACAATACAATACAATACGGTTTTATTCGTCACATTGCACATAAAGTGCAAGTGAAATGAATTTGTCAGCAGCGGTACAATGATAAAGAACACACAATACACAATAAAAATTTAACACAAACATCCACCACAGCATTCATCACTGTGGTGGAAGGCACACAATTTGGCCAGTCCTCCTCCATTTTCCCCCGTGGTCGGGACCTCAACCCTCCGCAGCCATCGCTGCGGGCGTCCAGATGGTAAAAGGACAAGGTAAAAGTCCAGGTAAGTCCAGAGTCGGCTCTTCCCCACCGGAGACCGCGGCTTCAAGATGGTGTAGGCCGCAGGCTGGCGGTCGAAGATTTAAAGTTCCCGCCGCGCCGCAGCCAGAAGCACTGCAGACCGCAGGGCCGGCAGTCGAAACTCCCCTCCAGGGGTGATGGTAAGTCCACGCCGGGTCCGCGGTAGAAGTAGGCCGCGGGCCGGCATTCGGAGCTTCTTCTTCCCCCGGGTCCCCCACGAGCGATCCCGGGCTGCAGACGCCGCGCCAGCTGGAGCTCTGCAGACCACGGCTTCAGGCTGCCGGCAGCAGCGGGCCAGCGAAACGGAGCGCTCCCCTCCGGCGAGCCCCAGCGAGGGCTCGCCCGCTCCACGCCGAGAGTCCACGCTGCGCCCGCCGCTGAAGCCCCAGGCGCGTCTCCGGGAAAGGTCGCGCCGATCTTTGCTGTTAGGCCACGGGGGAGGCGACCTGGAAAAAGTCGCCTCTCCGTGGAGGAGGCGACCGAAACGGTTTCCCCCTTACCCCCCCACACCACCCCCCACACAAGACACACAGAGAGACATTCTGGTTCGATCCTGACTACGGGTGCTGTCTGTACGGGGTTTGCAAGTTCACCCCGTGACCGCGTGGGTTTTCTCCGAGATCGGTTTCCTCCCACACTCCAAAGACGTACAGGTTTGTAGGTTAATTGGCTTGGTAAATGTAAAAAATGTCCCTAGTGAGTGTAGGATAGTGTTAATGTGCGGGGTTCGCTGGTCGGCGCGGACCCGGTGGGCAAAAGGGCCTGTTTCTTCGCTGTATCTCTAAACTAAACAAAATATAAACATAGAATGTGGGAAATCTTCAACCGGGTGAAGAAGGGTCTTCGACCTAAAACAAGTCACATTGAATTTGTTGTCAAGACCACAAGTACGGTGCGATACAATATAATCCAGCTTACAGCTCCCGGGCACAGTGACTCGGACAAGACAATACAGGAGAGCAGCAGGTGGAGTTGCTGCCTCATGGAACCAGGTTCGATTCTCACCTGTCTGTGTGGAGTTTGCATGTTTATCCCTGTGACCTGCGTGGGTTTCCTCCGGGTGCTCCGGTTTAGACAATAGACAATAGGTGTAGGAGTAGGCCATTCGGCCCTTCGAGCCAGCACCGCCATTCAATGTGATCATGGTTGATCATCCCCAATCAGTACCCCGTTCCTGTCTTCTCCCCATATCCCCTGACTCCGCTATTTTTAAGAGCCCTATCTAGCTCTCTCTTGAAAGCATCAAGGTTTCCTCCTACATCCCAAAGATATGCAGGGTTGTAGGTTAAGTAGCCTCTAAAATAGGCCCTCGTGTGTAGGGAGTGGATGAGAAAGTGGGATAACATAGAACTGGTGTGAACAGGTGATCGATGGTCGGTGTGGACTCTGTGGCTGAAGGTACTGTTACCATGGAGTATCTCTAAACTAAACACTAATAACACAAATTATACATAAATTATATAAAATTAAAATGCTATCTCTTCTGCATCTTATCACATATTCTGCTTGTCCAACATTTGGTTTTAGAGTTATACAGCGTGGAAACAGGCCATTCGGCCCAACTTGCCCACACCGACCAACATGTCCCAGCTACACTAGTCCCACCGTTTGGCCCATTTCCCTCCAAACCTGTCCTATCCATGTACCTGTCTAATTGTTTCTTAAATGTTGTGAAAGTCCCTGCCTCAACGACCTCCTCTGGCAGGTTGTTCCATACACCCACCACCCTTTGTGTGAAAAAGTTACCCCTCAGATTCCTATTAAATCTTTTCCCCTTCACCTTAAACCTATGTTATCTGGTCCTCGATTCACGTACCCTGGGGAAGAGACTCTGTGCCTCGACCCGCTCTATTCCTCTCATGATTTTATTCACCTCTATAAGATCTCCCCTTATCCTCCTGCGTTCCCAGTCTACTCAACCTCTCCCTATAGCTCAGGCCCTCTAGTCTTGGCAACATCCTCATAAATCTTCTCTATATCCTTTCCGGCTTGACAACATCTTTGCTATAACATTTTATATTTTCAACAACTTTGTTTTTTTAATATTTTCTTTTATTATTAAGGGGATATTTGTCTAATTGTACAAAAAAATGACTGATAAAGAGCAAGTATGTTCAGAATATCACTTTCAGGTACCTGCAACATCGCAAGTAGATAAGCAATCTTTACAAATACGAAGCCAATTTACCTACACACCTTGGAGTGTGCAGGTCACGGGGAGAACGTACAAATTCCATACAGACAGCACCCGTAGTCGGGATGGAACGCGGGTCTCCAGCGCTGTAAAGGGCCTGTCCCACTTAGGGGACTGCCAGGGACTAGCTTTAATGGATTTACCTACGACACCTGGCAACAACCTGCGACAACACCTACGACAACCTACGACAGCAAAAACCTCTGCGGCAGTCGCTTGTCGTCACCCAAAAAATCACCTAAGTGGGACAGGCCCATTAGGCAGCAACTCTACGGCTGCACCACCGTGATCTTATAGAAGTGTATGCAATCACGAGGGGATAGACAAGGTGAATGCACAGAATCCAAGTTCGTCAAAACCTCTTCCTACAGCTCATATATTCTAATCCAAGCAACATCCTGGTGAACTTCTGCTTCACCATCTCCAAAGCCTCCACATCCTTCCCATAATGGGGGTGACCAGAACTGCACGCAGGCCTGACCAACTCTCATACTCAACACCCCGACCCCCAACTCTCAGTCTGAAGTAGTTCAAGTTCAAGTTCAAGTGAGTTCAAGTGAGTTTATTGTCATGTGTCCCTGATAGGACAATGAAATTCTTGCTTTGCTTCAGCACAACAGAACATAGTAGGCATTGACTACAAAACAGATCAGTTTGTCCATATACCATTATATAATTATATAGAAGGGTTGAAGTCTGGTCTTGACTCGAAACGTCACGTATTCCTCTTCTCCAGAGATGCTGCCGGCAAGTTACTCCAGCTTTTTGTGTCTAACCCCGACCGATGAGGGCAAGTATGCCGTTACCTAGCATATACAGTGGCTTGCAAAAGTTTTCATACCCCTTGAACTTTTCCACATTTTGTCACGTTACAACCACAAACGTAAATGTATTTTATTGGGATTTTATGTGATGGACCAACACAAAGTGGCGCATAATTGTGAAGTGGAAGGAAAATGATACATGGTTTTCAATTTTTTGTACAAATAAAAAACTGAAAAGTGTGGCGTGCAAAAGTATTCAGCCCCCCTGAGTCAATACTTTGTAGAACCACCTTTCGCTGCAATTACAGCTGCAAGTCTTTTGGGATATGTCTCTACCAGCTTTGCACATCTAGAGACTGAAATGTTTGCCCATTCTTCTTTGCAAAATAGCTCAAGCTCAGTCAGATTGGATGGAGAGTGTCTGTGAACAGCAATTTTCAAGTCTTGCCAGAGATTCTCGGTTGGATTTAGGTCTGGACTTTGACTAGGCCAGTCTAACACATGAATATGCTTTGATCTAAACCATTCCATTGTAGCTCTGGCTGTATGTTTAGGGTCATTGTCCTGCTGGAAGGTGAACCTCCGCCCCAGTCTCAAGTCTTTTCAGATTCAGATTCAGATTCAGAAAACTTTATTGTCTGTCGTAACAGAAAATCTTCTTTGACGTGGCTCAACATACAACCAGGACAATGTACTGATAAGCAGTCATACAACACAGATTTCTGCGAGCACACACAGTGTATATAGATCTTAAAAGCAAGTATAAAGATTAGAAACTGTAAAAATAGACAAGATAAAAGTTGTGGATACGTGTAAAGTGACAGTGCGTCAGGGTTAATTTGTCCCTTGTTCATTTTTTATTTAAGCTGTTTATGGCAATGGGTATGAATTAGTTTTTGTGGATGTTTCCGCTGTTGCTCACTCTGGCAATGGAGGAGACCCAGGACAGAGAGGTCGGATTGGGAATGGGAGGGGGAGTTGAAGTGCTGAGCCACCGGGAGGTCAGGTAGGTTATTGCGGACTGAGCGGAGGTGTTCGGCGAAACGGTCGCCCAACCTACGCTTGGTCTCACCGATGTAAATCAGCTGGCATCTAGAGCAGCGGATGCAGTAGATGAGGTTGGAGGAGATACAGGTGAACCTTTGTACCTGCCTTCCGCAAAGACCGCTCCCTCCGCAACTCCCTCGTCAATTCTTCCCTTCCCTCCCGCACCACCCCCTCCCCGGGCACTTTCCGTTGCAACCGCAAGAAATGCAACACCTGTCCCTTCACCTCCCCCCTCGACTCCATTCAAGGTCCCAAGCAGTCGTTCCAGGTGCGACAAAGGTTCACCTGTATCTCCTCCAACCTCATCTACTGCATCCGCTGCTCTAGATGCCAGCTGATTTACATCGGTGAGACCAAGCGTAGGTTGGGCGACCGTTTCGCCGAACACCTCCGCTCAGTCCGCAATAACCTACCTGACCTCCCGGTGGCTCAGCACTTCAACTCCCCCTCCCATTCCCAATCCGACCTCTCTGTCCTGGGTCTCCTCCATTGCCAGAGTGAGCAACAGCGGAAATTGGAGGAACAGCACCTCATATTCCGTCTGGGGTCCTTGCGGCCTTATGGCATCAACATTGAATTACCCCAATTTGGCTAGCCTGTGCTATCTCCTCCCCTTCCTTCACCCTCTAGCTGTTTCCTCCCACCCTCCCATCCGCCCGCCCTCGGGCTCCTCCTCCTCCCCCCTTTTTCCTTCTTTCTTTCCCCACCCCCCATCAGTCTGAAGAAGGGTTTCGGCCCGAAACGTCGCCTATTTCCTTCGCTCCATAGATGCTGCTGCACCCGCTGAGTTTCCCCAGCAATTTTGTGTACCTTCGATATTCCAGCATCTGCAGTTCCCTTTTGAACACATGTATTTATACTGAGATTAGATTACACACAAGTGGACTCTATTTACTAATTAGGTGACTTCTGAAGGCAATTGGTTGCACTGGATTTTATTTAGGGGTATCAGAGTAAAGGGGGCTGAATACTTTTGCACGCCACACTTTTCAGTTTTTTATTTGTAAAAAAACTTGAAAACCATGTATCATTTTCCTTCCACTTCACAATTATGCACCACTTTGTGTTGGTCTATCATATAAAATCCTCGTTAACTTGCCTGCCCTCTCCTCAAAGCATCTACACTAATCCTTCCCAGTGTAATGAGTTCCAACACTAACTACATTACAACAAAGTTTCCTCTGAAGATAAACACAAAATGCTGGAATAACTCAGCGAACAGGCAGCGTCTCCGGAGAGAAGGAACAGGTGACGTTTCGGGTCGAGACCCTCCTTCAGGCATGGGAGAGGCAGACACAGAGATATGGAAGGGTAAGGTGTGAAAACGACACATCAAAGCAGACGATGAGAAGGAAAATGTAGAATTGTTCATTGTTACCTGAGGGGAAGGTGATAACGAGGCAGACATTCAGAAAAATTATTCAGGAAGACAGTGAAAGTAGTCGGAGAACCAGGGTGGGGGAGGGACGGAGAGAGGACAATCAAGGGTTACTTGAAGTTAGAAAAAACAATACTAAGGGCTCTGGTAAGACCACATCTGGAGTATTGTGTACAGTTTTGGTCCCCTAATTTGAGGAAGGACATCCTTGTGATTGAGGCAGTGCAGCGTAGGTTCACGAGATTGATTTTTGGGATGGCGGGACTGTCATATGAGAAAAGACTGAAAAGACTAGGCTTGTATTCACTGGAGTTTAGAAGGATGAGGGGGTATCTGATAGAAACATATAAAATTACTGGACAAGCTAGATGCAGGAAAAATGTTCCCAATGTTGGGCGAGTCCAGAACCGGGGGCCACAGTCTTAGAATAAAGGGGGGGCCATTTAAGACTGAGGTGAGAAAAAAAATGTTTCACCCAGAGAGTTGTGAATTTGTGGAATTCCCTGCCACAGAGGGCAGTGGAGGCCAAATCACTGGATGGATTTAAGAGGGAGTTAGATAGAGCTCCAGGGGCTAGTGGAGTCAAGGGATATGGGGAGAAGGCAGGCACGGGTTATTGATTGGGAACGATCAGCCATGATCACAATGAATGGCGGTGCTGGCTTGAAGGGCCGAATGGCCTCCTCCTGCACCTATTTTCTATGTTTCTATGAAGGCCCTTTAAATGTCTTGATGATTATGTTCTGGTGAAGGCCCCTGGTTCTGCTCATCCTCTTGGCATTCTTTCTATTAAACTCCTCTATAATTTTAATGATTACCAGTAGAACATAATTTGGACGTATTTTCTTGGGAAAAGAGACCCAGATTGTCCTTCCTGTTCTGATAAATGTACGTCATGTTTCTGGGATTATCCTTGTAAATGCTCCCTGGATCTGCTCCAATATCTCTGTCGCCAGATGGTGATGAATCTAGACGTCCTTGCCACAGACGGCTGTGGAGGCCAAGTCATTGGGTATTTTTATCGCAGAGAATGGAAGGTTCTTGATTAATAAGTCAAGAGAGTCAAGAGTATTTTATTGTCAGATTGTCAATGAATAATTAAATTCTTACTTGCAGCAGCACCACAGAATATGTAAACATAGTACACGGTAAAAATAATATAAATGAGAGAAAAAGTTCAGTGTATGTAGAATCAAATACACAGGACAAGATGTTAAGAAGTCCCTTGTGCCAATAGGTGGGGAGCATTTCACGACATTCGTTGATTGTTGAGAGTGGTAGACGCTCAACATCGGTGGGGGGCGGGAGGGGATACGTATATCTTGGCCTGGGTAACCTTCAGGACAGTTGGGCACAGGACACATCATTAGTAGTGTACCCTTGCATTACTGGGTGTTTCGGCCTTTTAACACTATACACCCTCCACAAGGGCGGCCCGCTGCAGGATGATCAGCCCTCAGCGCGTGTCCCGTGTCAAACCATCCCAAAGATTCACCCTGAAGTACTTGGGGCCCAGCATGGGTCTTTCCGCTTGAGCCAAATCCACCGGCTGCTTCTTTCAGCCGCCTCTGAGAGTGATCTTACGGTCTTCCGCAGAGCCTGACCGTGGATTCCAAGCACACATAATATAGATATATATAGCGTATATAAGAACTGCAGATGCTGGTTTAAATCGAAGGTAGGCACAAAATGGTGCAATAACTCAGCGGGACAGGCAGCAGATCTGGAGAGAAGGAATGGGTGACGTTTCGGGTCGAGACCCTTCTTCAGACTGATGTCAGGTGAGTGGGCGGGTCAAAGATAGAATGTAGTCGGAGACAGTAAGACTGGTGGGAGAACTGGGAAGGGGGAAGGGATGGAGAGAGAGGGTTACTTGAAGTTAGAGAAGTCAATGTTCATACCGCTGGGGTGTAAGCTGCCCAAGCGAAATACGAGGTGCTGTTCCCCCAATTTGCGCTGGGCCTCACTCTGACAATGAAGGAGGCCCAGGACAGAAAGGTCGGTGTGGGAATGGGAGGGGGAATAAAATGCTGAATAACCAGGAGATCAGGTATGTTAATATATATATGGTATATAGGTAGGTTATATACTGTATATACACACACACACACACACACACACACACACACACACACACACACACACACACACACACACACACACACACACACACACACACACACACACACACACACATAGACAGTCAGACACACACAAAATAACAGTGCGAAAAGACAAAACCAATCCCCCCGCATCTGTGTAGTTTAGAATTTATATGAGGTGGGAGATTGCAACCTTCACGTGGTCCGCCCTGTTTCGACAAATGCAATCAACGTGGTGTGCGCAATCAAATAAGATCAAATAGAACAAGTTGTGCTGCAACTTTAGGCTGTGCACGCCATACGCAAGAAGAAGAGCTTATTTCTAATGTTTAATAGCCTGATGACAGTAGGGAAGAAGCTGCTCCTGAGCCTAAGTGCACCAAAGGTTATGGGGAGAAGGGAGGAGAATGGGGTTGAGTGGGAACAATAGGCAAGCCATAATCAAATGGCAGAGTAGACTTGATGGGCCAAATGTCCTATTGCTGGCACTGTGATCTCAACACTCTTTTACACAATGGCACGACACTAGATGCTATCTCTATTGATGCCACTGGCAATTCATTCATTCACGTGCAATTTATCCCGACTCCACATTCTGTGATCTGATTTATTTATCAGCAGGCGAGTACATTTTGAAACTTGGCATAATTTGTCGGTATTACATTAGCCAATGCCCACTCTCTGTTACCTCGACGACGGATTGATTGGTTGATCACATAAAAGGTTTTGCCGTTGAAGTCAAGTCAAGTCAAGTCATGTTTATTTGTCACATACACATACGAGATGTGCAGTGAAATGAAAGTGGCAATGCTCACGGACTTTTGTGCAAAAGACAAACAACCAAACAAACTATAAACACAATCATAACACACATATACCTTTACATAATAAATAAAGGAAGGAAAAACGTTCAGTAGAGTTAGTCCCTGGTGAGATAGGCGTTTACAGTCCGAATGGCCTCTGGGAAGAAACTCCTTCTCAACCTCTCTGTTTTCACCGCATGGCAACGGAGGCGTTTGCCTGACCGTAGCAGCTGGAACAGTCCGTTGCAGAGGTGGAAGGGTTCTCTCATGATATTGTTGGCTCTGGAGTTGCACCTCCTGATGTATAGTTCCTGCAGGGGGGCAAGTGAAGTTCCCATAGTGCGTTCGACCGAACGCACTACTCTCTGCAGAGCCTTCTTGTCCTTGGCAGAGCAATTCCCAAACCAGATGGTAATGTTCCCGGACAAGATGCTTTCCACCGCCACTGCGTAGAAGCACTGGAGGATCCTCGGAGACACTCTGAATTTCCTCAATTGCCTGAGGTGGTAAAGGCGCTGCCTTGCCTTACTCACGAGTGCTGAGGCGTGTGATGCCCATGTCATATCCTCGGAGATGTGGACTCCCAGATATTTAAAACAGTTCACCCTATCCACAGGATCCCCATTTATCCTCAATGGAGTGTACGTCCTCGGATGATGTGCCCTCCTAAAGTCCATGATCAGCTCCTTCGTTTTTTTGATGTTCAAGAGGAGGCTGTTATCCTGGCACCAGAGTGCTAGACCAGCCACCTCCTCCCGGTAGGCCTTCTCGTCGTTGTCTGAGATCAGGCCCACCACCACAGTGTCATCAGCAAACTTAATTATTGAGTTGGAGCTGAACTTAGCCACACAGTCATGTGTGTACAGGGAGTACAATAGGGGGTCGAGGACGCAACCCTGGGGCGATCCTGTGCTCAGGGTAAGTGACTTTGATGTATTCCCTCCCATCTTGACTACCTGGGGCCTGGCGGTGAGAAAGTCCAGGACCCAGGCACACAGGGAGGTGTTGAGTCCCAATTCCATTAGCTTCCCGGCCAGTCTGGTGGGGACTATCGTGTTTAAGGCTGAACTGTAGTCTATGAACAGCATCCTCACGTAGCCCCCCTTCTGGCTGTCCAGATGGGAGAGAGCGGTGTGCAAGGCCTGGGAGACCGCACCGTCCGTGGATCTGTTCGGACGGTATGCGAACTGCAACGGGTCCATGTTCCGAGGGAGGAAGGCGCAGATGTGTTTCTTCACCAGCCTCTCAAAGCATTTCATGAATTCATTATATCGACGACAGACACAAAGTGCTGGAGTTATGGCCCTGTCCCACGGTGCGAGTTCATTCCAAGAGCTCTCCATGTGTTTTTTTTAAATCCAAACTCGTGGTAAGCACGGAGAATGAACGTAGCGGGTACGTCGGAGCTCGGGGACGTCTCTTAGCGGCTCGTAACGCTAACGGCAGGTACTCGGGAAGACTCGCTAACGGCAGGTAAGCTCGGGAAGACTCGTGAAGATATTTCAACACGTTGAAAAATGTCCACGAGAGCCCCGAGTACCGACGAGTGGCCATTACCGTAAATCTCCGAGTTCGAATCAGGGCAAACTCGGGAGAGCCCTTGGAATGAACTCGCACCGTGGGACAGGGCTATAACTCTGCGGGACAGGCCGCATCTCTGGAGAGTTTCTGGTCGAGACCCTTCTTCAGTCTGAGTGACCCAACACATCGTCTGTCCATTCCCTCCACACATCCACAGGGGCTGGCTGATCCACTGAGTTCCTCCAGCACTTTGTCTTTTGCTACAGATTCCAGTGTCTGCAGTTTCTTGCGTCTCCACTGAGAAACAAGAGCTAAATTGAGGAATAAAGTTCCTGACAAACCAGTCCCTGACAAACCAGTCCCTGGCGATGATATTTTCTCCCCCCTCCTAGTTTAGTCTCAATCTTTGAGTGGCACGGTGGCGCAGCGGTAGAGCTTACAGCGCCGGAGACCCGGGTTTGATCCTGACTGCGGGTGCTGTCTGTATGGAGTTTGTACGTTCTCCCCGTGACTTTTCCCTAGGATAGTGTTATGCCCCTGTCCCACTTAGGAAACCTGAACAGAAACCTCTGGAGACTTTGTGCCCCACCCAAGATTTCCGTGCGGTTACCGGAGGTTTTTGTCAGTCTCCCTACCTGCTTCCACTACCTGCAACCTCCGGCAACCACCTGCAACCTCCGGGAACCACACGGAAACCTTGTGTGGGGCGTAAAGTCTCCAGAGGTTTCCGTTCAGGTTTCCTAAGTGGGACAGGGGCATTAGTGAGTGGGGATCGCTGGTCGGTGTGGACCCGGTGGGCCTGTTTCCGCGCTGTATCTCTAAACTAAACTAAACTAAACTTTGCCTGGGTGATGTACAACCACATTAAATGCCGCACAAATGAAAATGATTGCTGCTGAGGTTATTTTTCGTCTGAGATGATGGGAGCGGCAGAGGGATGGATGGCTCCGGTGTGAGTGCTGAGCTCAGCTGAGTCCAAATTGCTTTCAATTATGCCACTCATCGAGTTTTATTTGTCTGCCTCTGCAGCTAGTGCTTCAGAAAGCGAGGACAGTGTGTACCCAGATGTGATCAATAGGTACAAGAGCAATGGATATTAATGGAGATGGTGTCAGATCAATCAATGTGCCATGTAAGTGATCGTTACAGTGATTATAACTCTGAGCACACGCGTGGAGCCACTACACCGATTCCTGGAGGAAATAAAGGTAGCTGCAAGGGCATGAATGCAGAGAAATCTCGGTAGACCAGCTGCAAATAGGGTCGCCAACTTTCTCACTCCCAAATAAGGGATAAAAGGTCAAAATATGAGACAAATTCCCCACGGCAATTCGTTGACCGACTCGGCCGTGGCTGGGTGAATGATGAGTTGTCCCGGGTGCTGGACTGCACACAAAGCCCAGCCGGCGGGCCAGCTGAGGAGTTTTGGCCCCGGCACCCCATCCAACTCATGAACCGATAATCGGCCATGAGAAGGAGGGGTGGTGGTGGAGGCAGTAGGCGAAGGTCCGAAGGTCGGACAGCTGGCCGGACTGCCGACCGATGGGGCCACGGGCGAGGCGCTGCTGCTGCTGCTGCACTCCATGGGCTGCACTACGTCGGGACAGGTGAGGCGGGGCCGGACGCGGCGCTCCGACCCGACAGTCCCCTCGACCCGAGTAGTAGCAGTCAAATACGGGACAAGGGCGGTCCTGTACGGCAGTGATTCCTAACCTGGGGCCATGGCAAATTTCAGGGGGGGCCACACAAAACTTTTGGGATTTAGGGGGCCACAGGTTCAATGAAGGGGGCCACAGAGCTACCTCCTAAATTTCAGTTCTAATAAATTTTAATCTATGTATTTTTGATGTTTGTGGAATAGAATAAAAGAGAATATATGTGCAATTAATAGACGCTGATATTTTTATGGAAGGTATTATAATATTGAAGTACTTTTTTTCCGCTAATAATGTCAGGGGGGGCCACAGAAAAATTAAAATATCCCAAGGGGGCCCTGAGCTAAAAAAAGTTGGGAACCACTGCTGTACGGGACAAACCAATTTAGCCCAAAATACGGGATGTCCCGGCTAATACGGGACAGTTGGCAACCCTAGCTGTAAAGGACAGACGATAGCGTCACCGAGTTAAGCAGGACGGAAACAGGCTCTCGGCCCAAAGCATCCATGCCCACCCACCAAGTTGGAACCTGTTGCCAAGGATGGTGATGGAGACAAGGCTTGTGGATAGGCACATGGGTTCCACTGATCGGAGAGTCTAGGCCCAGAGGTCATAGCCACAGATTTTAAGGACGTTGCTTTAGGAAGGAGATGAGGAGGAAATTATTTAGTCAGAAGGTGGTGAATCTTTGGAATTCTTTGCTCAAAAAGGCCGTGGAGACCAAGTTAATAGAAACACAGAAACATAGAAAATAGGTGCAGGAGTAGGCTATTCGGCTGCTCGAGCCAGCACCACCATTCAACATGATCATGGCTGATCATCCACAATAAGGTTTTTGGAATAGATATTTTGAAGGCAGAGATAGATAGAGATTAGTACGGGTGTCAGGGGTTGTGGGGAGAAGGTAGGAGAATGGGGTTAGCAGGTAGAGATAGATCAGCCACGATTGAAAGGCAGAGTAGACTTGATGAGCCGAATGGCCTAATTCTGCTCTTATCGCATGATGAGCAGGGAATGGAGGGATGTGGATCAGGTACAGAGGAGATTAGTTTATTTTGGCATCATGTTCAGCACGGACATTGCGGGCCGAAGGGCCTGTTCCGTGCTGTACTGTTCTATGATTTGTTAAGGCAATTGAATTGGATCCCAGATAATTTCTGAGGCAAGAATTGAATAAACGCCACAACCAGACAAATGTCATTGAGGCAGGTCACCTTGGCCCTTTCTTCGACTTGGGCACTGCTAAACTCAAACCATAGAAGCAAGAGTTTGCAGATGTCCTTGAATACACCAGCCAGTTAGAGTGATACAGTGTGGAAACAGGCCCAACCTGCCCGCACTGGCCAACATGTCCCATCTACACTAGTCCCGTGCTTGGCCCAAAACCCTCTTAACCTATCCTGTCCATGTACCTGTCCAAATGTCTCTTAAACATTATGACAGGACCTGCCTCAACTATCTCCTCCGGCAGCTCGATCCATATACCCACCGCCATTTATGTAAAATACCCCTCAGGTTCCTATTAAATCATTCCATCCGCTCCTTAAACCGATGTCCTCTGGTTCTCGATTCCCCAACTCTGGGCAAAAGATTATGCATTTATCCCATCTATTCCTCTCATGATTTTGTACACCTTTATAAGATCCCCCCTCATCCGCCTGCGCTCCAAGGAATAGAGTCCCAGCCTACTCAACCTCTCCCAATAGCTCAGACCCTCGAGCTCTGGCAACATACTAGAAAAATACTAGGCGACCAAGGATCTAGTGGGAGGGAGGAACTGAAGGGAATCCACATTAGTCAGGAAAAGGTGTTAGGTAAACTGTTGGGACTGAAGCCAGATAAATCCCCAGGGCCTGATGATGGACTGCATTCCAGAGTACTCAAGGAGGTTGCCTTAGAAATCGTGGATGCATTGGTGATCTATAGACTCTGGATCAATTCCTGTGGACTGGAGGGTAGCTAATGTAACCCCACTTTTTAAGAAAGGAGAGAAAACGGGGAATTACAGGCCAGTTAGCTTTACATCCCTGGAGCTGGGGCGGCGGCCCGGAGCAGAGACTGCGGGACCCGGACTGGGGCGGTGGCCTGGAGCTGATGCTGTGGCGGGCTGTCTCGGAGCGGAGACGGCGTTCCGGCTTTCGGCGGCGGCGACATCACCACGGAGGTCCGCTGGACTGGAGGGCGGCATCTCCGGCCTGGATCGATCGCCTCAGCGCAGAGGGAGAACAAGGAGGGAAGAGACGGAGACTAAGACTTTGCCTCCATCACAGTGAGGATGTGCTTGGTGAACTCACTGTGGTGGATGTTTAATTTGTGTTTATTGTATGACATATGATGAAAGAATGGGTCGCCTGGGCATGTATTCTAGGCTTGTATGATGGCTGTGCTGGGCCTGCTTCCATGCTGTATCTCTTAATGACTTAATCAATCAATTAATTTGTTAATCTTTGCGGTCTAAGCTGTTGAGTTTCTCCAGCAACTCAATAGCAAATCCAAGAATGGCTCGACTGGGTTTATATTCACTGGAATTTAGAAAGGTGAGAGGGGATGTTATAGAAATATAAAATTCTTAATGGATTGGACAGGCTAGATGCAGGAAAAATGTTCCCGATGTTGGGGGAGTCCAGAACCAGGGGTCGCAGTTTAAGAATAAGTGGCAAGCCATTTAGGACTGAGATGAGGAAAGACTTTTTTACCCAGAGAGTTTTGAATCTGTGGAATTCTCTGCCACAGAAGGCAGTGGAGGCCAATTCACTGGATGTTTTCAGAGAAACATAGAAACATAGAAAATAGGTGCAGGAGGAGGCCATTCGGCCCTTCAAGCCAGCACCGCCATTCATTGTGATCATGGCTGATCGTCCCCACTCAATAAACATAGAAACATAGAAATTAGATGCAGGAGTAGGCCATTGGGCCCTTCGAGCCTGAACCCGTGCCTGCCTTCTCCCCATATCCCTTGATTCCACTAGCCCTTAGAGCTCTATCTAACTCTCTCTTAAATCCGTCCAGTGATTTGGCCTCCACTGCCCTCTGTGGCAGGGAATTCCACAAATTCAAAAATGTTTTTCTCACCTCAGTCTTAAGTGGCCTCCCCTTTATTCTAAGACTGTGGCCCCTGGTTCTGGACTCGCCCAACATTGGGAACATTTTTCCTGCATCTAGCTTGTCCAGTCCTTTAATAATTGTAAATGTTTCTATAAGATACCCCCTCATCCTTCTAAACTCCAGTGAATACAAGCCTAGTCTTTTCAATCTTTCCTCATATGACAGTCCCGCCATCCCAGGGATCAATCTCGTGAACCTACGCTGCACTGCCTCAATCACAAGGATGTCCTTCCTCAAATTAGGAGACCAAACCTGTACACAGTACTCCAGATGTGGTCTTACCAGAGCCCTATACAACTGCAGAAGAACTTTACTCCTACGCTGAAATCCTCTTGTTATGAAGGCCAACATTCCATTAGCTTTCGTCACTGTCAGCTGTACCTACACACCAACTTTCAGTGACTGGTTTACAAGGACATCCAGGTCTCGCTGCACCTCCCCCTTACCTAACCTAACCCCATTGAGATAATAATCTTCCCCCTTGTTTTTGTTTCAATAAGTTATCCTCTCATCCTTCTAAATTCCAGAGTATACAAGGCGAGCCGCTCCATTCTCTCAGCATATGACAGTCCCGCCATCCCGGGAATTAACCTTGTAAACCTACGCTGCACTCCCTCAATAGTAAGACCTTATACCTTAGCATACACCTTGCACTAAACGTTATTGCCTTATTATGTGTCCGTACACTGTAAATTGATCGATTGTAATCATGTACTGTTTTTCTACTGACTGGTTAGCACGCAAAAAAAATCTTGTCACTGTACCTCGGTACAATAAACTGAACTGAACTGAGGAAGGGTTTAGAGGGATGTGGGCCAAATGCGTGCTAATCAGACATCCTAAATGTCAACTTGGTCGGCATGGACAAGCTGGGCCAAAGGGCCATCAGCACAATGACTCTAGAAATACGACTAAAATATTAATGTGAGTTTGCAAAATCAGCAAGAGTCTATGAAAGGGAAATCGCGCTTACCAAATCTACTGGAGTGTTTTGAGGAAGTAACTGATGGAATTAATATGGAGAAACAATGGATGTGGTGTGTTAGGACTTTCAGAAGGGTCTTGACAAGGTCTAAGTGGTGGCACAGCAGTGCAGTGGGCAGAGCCCCAAGATCCAAGATCTTCAGCTTCCTCCCATACTCCAAAGGCATATGGGTGTCTAGGTTAACTTGTAAATGAATGTAAAATTGTCCCTAGTGTGTGTAGGGCCGTGTTAACCAAAACAAGAACTTTTCTTTTTTTTTATACATATGTGGTGTGGTTTTGGTCTGTTTGGGATGGGAATAGAGGAACAAGCAATCAAAACGGTTGTAAGTGCATGAAAAAGTATTTATAAAGCTGCTATACGGATTATACAGGTGTCAGGGGTTATGGGAAGAAGGCAGGAGAATGGGGTTGAGAGGGGAAGACAGAGCAGCCATGGTTGAAAGGCAGAGTAGACTTGATGGGCCGAATGGCCTAATTTTACTCCTTTAGTTTAATTTAGAGATATAGCGTGGAAACTGGCCCTTCGTCCCACCGAGTCCCCACCAACCAGCGATCCCCACACACTAACACTATCCTACACACACTAGGGACAATTTTTACATTTACACCAAGCCAATTAACAATACACAAACCTGTACGTCTGTGGAGTGTGGGAGGAAACCGTAGATCTCGGAGAAAACCCACGCAGGTCACGGGGAGCATGTACAAACTTTGATTGTTGGGATCAAACCCGGGTCTCACGCGCTGTAAGGCAGCAACTCTACGCTGCGCCACCGTGCAGCCCTTATTCCAGCTGAATGTCATCTTTCCTACAGGAGGGTGATAATCCCTCCACAATCCCACATCCCCCCTTGGGGATTGTCACCTTCTCTCCGGGAGGGATGGATTTCATTAGTCGACTCTGATTCCCGTGAGTAAATCTTCGTTTCTAATCCAAACTATCCGTGGACCACTCATGTTCAACAGGTTTTATTATAGCCATACACAGTGGCATACCAACACATGGCACTTTCAATCATGTACTCACCACACACGTTCTATAAAGGTTATTAATAACTCTGTGTTCACTTTGCATTCAAATTCCTCGCACAATCATTTTATTTTTGAAAACACAGTGGATGATTAGCATTTTATAAGTGCGACAACATCATTTGTTGGAACTCAGAGGATGCTTCCACTAGTGGGAGAGTCTAGGACTGGAGGTCACAGCCCCAGAATTAAAGGACGTTCCTTTAGGAAGGAGATGAGGAGGAATTTCTTCAATCAGAGGGTGGGTTGAATCTGTGGAATTCATTGCCACAGAAGGATGTGGAGGCCGTCAATAGGGATTTTTAAGGCAGAGATTGATTAGTACGGGTGTCAGGGGATATGGGGAGAAGGCAGGAGAATTGGGTTGAGAGGGAGAGATAGATCAGCCATGATTGAATGGCGGAGTAGACAGCCAAATTCTGCTTCTATGATTTATGACTTTCTCTCACGGCATTGGTATCAATGTTTTATTGTCACGTGTATCGAGATACAATGAAATAGTTGCACACCCATTTCTCCTTATCTCCTTATCTTCTATCTTTTTATCTCTGACTTTTGTCCAACCACGTGCCAACCAAAACCATGCTATGTCCCACCCCCACCTCTCTTCCAGCCTTCTCCCCCGTCCCGACCCAAAATGTCATCTATCCCTGTTCTCCGAGATGCTGAAGATTGACACAAAATGCTGGAGTAACTCAGCGGGAAGGGTAGCATCTCCAGAGAGAAGGAATGCTTGACGTTTCGGGTCGAGACCCTTCTTCAGACTGAAGTTCCAACTTCGGAGTCTGAAGAAAGGTCGCAACCCAAAACCTCATCTGCGTCCGCAGTTCCTTCCTACACATTTCTTCAGGGACGCTACCTGACCCGCCGAGTTACTCCAGCACTTTGTGGTTTTTTAGCGGGGTAAACCAGCATCTGCAGTTCCTAGTGTTTGCATTGAAAAACATTGCTTGCGTGATACCCAATAAATTGATACTATACATTAGTACAATCAAGCCATAGACAAGTACAACACGTGGTGCAAATGGAAAATTAACAGTTGCAGATAACACTGGATTGTCCACAGATGCCTCATTGCCAGTTGAAAGATTTGCCCAGATTAAACACCTTCCAGCACTGAGTCCTCAACTCTGCAGGTCAGTGTTTTTCGGCAAGTGCACATCCGAGTTCCCTTTAAAAAACCCAAGGGTGCCGAACTAAAGTTCATTTCAGTTTAGTCTATTGTCACGTGTACCAAGGTACAGTGAAAATCTTTTGTTGCGTGCTAGCCAGTCAGCGGAAAGACAATACATGATTACAATCGAGCCATTTACAATGTACAGATACATGATAAGGGAAGAATGTAAGAAATGTTGCTGTAAGAGTAGAGATTTAAGAGTGTGGAGCTATTGTAATAGGTGATTGTAGATCTGCTTCTGTGGCCAACACGCAAATAGTCACCTGGGTTGGGCGCCATCTTGGGAAGCAGGGCTACAAACGTTGGTGGGGAAGAGGAATGGGTCTGACAGTGTACAGATACATGATAAGGGAACCACAGTTAGTGCAAGGTAAAGCCAGTAAAGACTGATCAAAGGTAGTCCGACCGAGGGTCACCAATGAGGTGGATAAAAACATAGAAACATAGAAAATAGTTGCAGGAGGAGGCCATTCGGCCCTTCGAGCCAGCACGGCCATTCATTGTGATCATGGCTGATCGTCCCCAATCTATAACCCTTGCCTGCCTTCTCCCCATATCCCTTGATTCCACTAGCCCCTAGAGCTCTATCTAACTCTCTCTTAAACCCATCCAGTGACTCGGCCTCCACTGCTCTCTGTGGCAGGGAATTCCACAAATTCACAACTCTCTGGGTGAAAACGTTTTTTCTAACCTCAGTCTTAAATGGCCTCCCCCTTTATTCTAAGATTGTGGCCCCTGGTTCTGGGCTCGCCCAACATTGGGAACATTTTTTTCAAGAAGGAACTGCAGATGCTGGAAGATCGAAGGTACACAAAAATGCTGGAGAAACTCAGCGGGCCCAGCAGCATCTATGGAGTGAAGGAAATAGGCGACGTTTTGGGCCGAAACCCTTCTTCAGACTGAAGAAGGGTTTGAAGAGGGGTTTCGGCCCGAAACGTCGCCTATTTCCTTCGCTCCAAGAATGCTGCTGCACCCGCTGAGTTTCTCCAGCATTTTTGTGTACCTTGGGAACATTCTTCCTGTATCCAGCTTGTCCAGTCCTTTTATAATTTTGTATGTTTCTATATAAAGTGGCCAAGGTGGACAGGACTGCTCTCTAGTTGTGATTTAATAAAGAAATGTAATGTGACTTAATAAAAGTAAACCTCCAACCAGTCTGCACACATGACTCATTGGTCACTTTAGCTCTCCAAATTGGACTTCGAACACTTCAGACTCCCCCCACTGGCCCCATGACGCACAAACATGAGAAAAAACAACCAGAAATTCAATTACAATGCTTCAGTTGAGTTTAGTTAAGTTTAGAGGTACAGCAGGGAAACAGGCCCTTCGGCCCACCGGGTCCGCATTGACCAGCGATCCCCGCACACTGATGGGTCTGTCCCACTTAGGCGATTTTTCAGGCGACTGTCAAGTCGTAGCCGCTCGCAGAAAACCCAGCGACTGGAACGGCGACTGTCAGAGTGGAACACACACATCGCTTCCTTCACCTGCCAGTTATGCAGGCGGGGGACAGGGCAAGCGGGGGGAGCGCTGTCTGAGTGAAATTCACACGGTGCAAAGCGAAGGTGATACAGACGCACACCGCGATGAACAAGAAGGTTGGCGCTGTGATTAACACGGTGAAAGCACAAGTGTACAGGAAGGGTCACTTAAGTCCTTTAAAAGAGGGGTCAGAGGGGGGGGGGGAGAAGGGGGAGACGGGGTGGGGAGAAGGAGTGGAAACAACTTTTAAGAAGCCAGAGATACATGGCTGTGAAGCTCAGCGGACATTTAACATTACCGGTCGGTTATCCTTGGTTCTTTTTCCCCAATGAGCCACTGAAATTCACCGGTCTGCACTGGCGACAATCGGCGACCTCCTGGCGACCTACTACCACTGCACCTACGGCATGAGAATTCTCGCTACTCTCCATGGCGGCTTCATGTTGAAAAATTAGCGGCGACCAGAATGAAGCCGCGACTAGTTCCGAGAATGCGGGAACTCCTCACGACCATGAAGGCGACTCCCTGGCAACCACCCGCGAACACGTGGCGACCAAGTGGAGACCGCATAGTGTCCTGTAGTTGCCGAAAAAGTCACCCAAACGGGATAGGCCCATAACACCATCCCACACACACTAGGGACAATTTGCAATGATGCCAAGCCAATTAACCTACAAACCTGTACGTCTTTGGAGTGTGGGAGGAAACCGGAGATCCCGGAGAAAACCCACCTCACGGGGAGAACGTACAAATTCCGTACAAACAGCACCCGTAGTCAGGATCGAACCCGGGTCTCTGGCACTGTCAGGCAGCGACTCTTCCACTGTGCCACTCTAACAGTTCCTTTATTATTTCCACCCTGGAGAAAAAGGTTCTGACTATCCTCCCTATCTATGCCTCTCATAATTTTATATACTTCTATTCAGTCTCCCCATAGCCTCAGATATTCCAGAGAAAACAATCCTAGTTTGTCTAGCCTCTTATTATAGGTTACACCCTCTAATCCAGGCAGCATGCTGGTCAGCCTCTTCCATGCCTTCTCCAAAGCCTCCACATCCTTACTGGAACGTACAGAGTGCCCCGGGGGGGGCCCTTAAAATTTGACCGGCAGGTTTTGCTGTTAATCAGCCTCGTGTTTCTGATGTTATGTCCACATAAAAGATTATTAAGGGATTGGACAGGCCAGATGCAGGAAACATGTTCCCGATGTTGGGGGAGTCCAGAACCAGGGGCCACAGTTTAAGAATAAGGGGTTGGCCATTTAGAGTGGTGATGAGGAAAATATTTTTCACCCAGTGAGTTGTAAATCTGTGGAATTCTCTGCCTCAGAAGGCAGTGGAGGCCAATTCTCTGGACTTTTAAGTGGGAGTTAGGTAGTCATCTTAAAGAGGGCAGAGTCAAGGGATATGGGGAGAAGGCAGGAACGGGGTACTGATTGTGGATGATCAGCCAAGATCACAGTGAATGACGGTGCTGGCTTGAAGGGCCGAATGGCCTACTCCTGCACCTCTTGTCTATTGTAACCACTTTTGCAGGCGCGGCACGGTGGCGCACCGGTAGAGTTGCTGCCTTACAGCGAAAGTGACCCGGGTTCAATCCTGACTATGGGTGCTGTCTGTACGGAGATTGTACGTTCTCCCCGTGACCTGCGTGGGTTTTCTCCGGTTTCCACCCACACTCCAAAGAAGTACGGGTTTATAGGTTGTTCAAGAAGGAACTGCAGATGCTGGAAAATCGAAGGTACACAAAAATGCTGGAGAAACTCAGCGGGTGCAGCAGCATCTATGGAGCGAAGAAAATAGGTGACGTTTCTGGCCGAAACCCTTCTTCAGACTGATCAGCCCACCCCTTATCAGTCTGAAGAAGGGTTTCGGTCCGAAACGTCACCTATTTCCTTTGCTCCATAGATGCTGCTGCACCCGATGAGTTTCTCCAGCATTTTTGTGTGCCTTCAGGTTTATAGGTTAATTGGCGTGGTAAAAATGTAAATTTTTCCCTCGTGTGTGAAGGATTGTTAGTGTGCGGGGATCGCTGGTCAGCACGGACTCGATGGGCTGAAGGGCCTGTTTCAACACTCTATCTCTAAACTAAACTAAATCAGGGCTCACGGGATGACATCATTCTCTGTGCAACGCTCCTTTGGGAATAGTTCCGGGAAACCTGGACCATGTTAGATCTTAACAGGACAGCACCAGACTGAGATTGTTAATTAAACCAGACTGCCAGTTAATTAAATCATTTATCCTCATACCATGCCTCTTGGAATTTTGTGGGGTTGGGATTTTAATTTGTTGCATATCTGTTTCTTATATATTATCTATGTGTATTGTGCTTGGAGGCCTGTCCATGCGTTCATAAGTGATGGTAGCAGAATTAGGCTATTCGGCCCATGAAGTGTACTCTGGCATTCAATCATGGCTGATTTATCTCTCCCTCCTAACTCCATTCTCCTGCCTTCTCCCCATAACCACTGACACCCGTACTAATCAAGAATCTATCTATCTCTGCATTAAAAATATCCATTGACGGCCTCCACAGCCTTCTGTGGCAAAGAATTCCACAGATTCACCACCCTCTGACTTTAGAAATTCCTCCTCATCTTTCCACAGGAAAGTCCTTTAATTCTGAGGTTATGACCTCTGGTCCTAGACTCTCCCACTAGTGGAAACATCCTCTCCGCATCCACTCCATCCAGGCCTTTCACTATTCTGTAAGTTTCAATGAGATCACCCCTCATCCTTCTAAACTCCAGTGAGTACAGGCCCAGTGCCAACAAACGCTCATCACACGTTAACCCACTCATCCCTGGGATCATTCTCATACACCTCCTCTGGACCCTCTCCAGAGCCAGCACATCCTTCCTCAGATATGGGGCCCACAATTGCACACAATATTCCAAATGCGGCCTGACCAGCGCTTTATGGAGCCTCAGTTATGCTGCTGCTGCTTATATGATATTCATCGTTTCGTTGTCGGTACAAGTGACAATTAAACACTCTTGACTTTGATAAACTTCTGTCAGATCGTCCGTCAGCCCCCAGAGCACCGCACCAACTGTTCCCCACCTCCAACCCTCCAACCTGCATGCACAGTACCCCCCCCCCCCCCTCACTCAAAACCCCTCTCCTCGAGATCCGCAGATAGACACAAGTGTGCTGGAGTAACTCAGTGGGTCAGGCAGCATCTCTGGAGAACATGGATAGGTGACGTTTCACAGAGTGCTGGAGTAACTCAGCGAGTCAGGCAGCATCTGTGGAAAACATGGATAGGTGACATATTGGGAGTGGACCATTCTTCAGACAGGTTTTGTGTCGGGACTCTGTCTGGTAAAGCACTTTGTCTTTTTTTTCTCTATTAAACTTTCCCCTCTCACCTTTAGCCCAGGCCTCTAATTCCTGGTACCTCTAGCCTGGGAAAAAGACTATGCCCTGGTGATTTTATACACCTCTATAAGATCACCCCTCAGCCTCCTGCGCTGCAAGGAATAAACGCCTAACCTGCCCAGCCTCTCCCTGTCGCTCAGGCCTTGGAGTCTTTACTCATTTGACCCATTATCATCCTCGTTAACACTGCGCTGCCAATCTCTCCCATCTTCTACCCTACTGCCGCACATTCTCCTTGTCTCCTTATCCCGGATTTTAAAGTTTACCTCCAACTTTTACCAGTTTTGTATTGGCACGCTGGCTCAGCGGTAGAGCTGCTGCCTAACGGCGCCAGAGACCCGGGTTCGATCCTGACTACGGGTGCTGTCTGTACGGAGTTTGTACGTTCTCCCCGCGACCTGTGTGGGCTTTCACCGAGATCTCCGGTTTCCTCCGACACTCCAAAGACGTACAGGTTTGTAGGCTAATTGGTTTGGTATAAATGTAAAAATTGTCCCTCGTTTGTGTTGGATGGTGTTAATATGCGGGGATCGCTGGTCGGCGCGGACCCGGTGGGCCGAAGGGCCTGTTTCCGCACTGTATCTCTAAACTAAACCAGACTGCTGTTGATTATTGATTCTTGGATTTGTAATGTTTCCTCCCTGCCTGTCATTCCTACCTTCGGCAGCCAAATGATGACCCTGCCACCTCTACTGATGCACTGCAGGAACAATCCTATCCAGATGCATCACAGCATGGTTTGGCAACTGCCCTGCCGAAGACTGCAAGAAATTGCAGAGTTGTAGATGTGGCCCAGTCCAGACCAGCCACACAGATCTTGGTCTCCCCGATTCTTGGTTTCAGGAAGTGAAGCGGTACACATACCCCAGTTTGCATTGACGGCGCTGTTGAGAAGGTTGCAAACTACAAATTCTTCAGAGTTAATATCACCAATGACTTCTCCTGGACCACCCATAACGAAGCAGAGACCAAGAAAACTCACCAACGCCTCTACTTCCTTAGACGGCTCAGGATGTTCAGCATGTCCCCAACAACTCTCACCAACTTCTACAGATGCACCACAGAAAGCATTTGATCAGGATGCATCACAGCTTGGTTTAGGAACAGCTCCATTCTTCACACCTTCACACAAACCAACAGATTCAGATTCAATTTTAATTGTCATTGTCAGTGTACAGTACAGAGACAACGAAATGCATTTAGCATCTCCCTGGAAGAGCGACATAACAAATGATTTGAATAAATAATAATAAGTGTCCGGGGGGGGGGGGGGGGGGTGATTGGCAGTCACCGAGGTACATTGTTGAGTAGAGCGACAGCCGCCGGGAAGAAGCTGTTCCTGGACCTGATGGTTCGGCAACGGAGAGACCTGTAACGCCTCCCGGATGGTAGGAGGGTAAACAGTCCATGGTTGGGGTGAGAGCAGTCCTTGGCGATGCTGAGGGCCCTCCGCAGACAACGCTTGCTTTGGACCTCCCTTCTATTGAAGATAGACACAACAAGCTGGAGTAACTCAGCGGGACAGGCAGCATCTCTGGAGAGAAGGAATGGGTGATGTTTCGAGTCGAGACCCTTTGTCGGACTTCTGAAGGGTCTCGACCCGAAACGTCACCCAATCCTTCTCTCCAGAGATCTTGCCCGCTGAGTTACTCCAACTTTTTGTGTCTATCTTCGGTTTAAACCAGCATCTGCAGTTCCTTCTTTCCCATTCCTTTCCATTGACTCCATTTGCACCTTACGCTGCATCGGCAAGGCCAGCAGCATAATCAAGGACCAGTCTCACCCCGGCCACTCCCTCTTCTTCCCTCTCCATCGGGCAAAAAGTACAGAGTTGTACACGTGCCAACAAACTAAACTGAACTTTTTCACTGTATCTGGATATACATGACAATAATAAACACGTACCAATATCATGATACCGTTTACATGTGAGTTGAGTCCAATTCAGTTCAGGCATCCACAGTTTGCCATGTCTTAACCTGTTGCAGTTGTACCCTTGTGTGTTAAGTGGCTGGGTGTGCCCGCAGGGAACCTGACCTCCCTCCTGCCTTTCGAGTTAAACAACAACCACAGTTATTAAAGTCAAACTTGGGCAGTAGCTTCGCGTAGTTTAGAGGTCCAGAGCAGAAACAGGCCTTTCGGCCCACCGAATCGATCCCCGCACACTAACACTGTCCTCCACACACTGGGGACAATTTTACATTTATACCAAACCAAAGCCGCACGTCTTTGGAGTGTGGGAGGAAACGGAAGATCTCGGAGAAAACCCACGCAGGTCACGGGGAAAACGTACAAACTCCGTACAGACAGCACCCGTAGTCAGGATCGAACCCGGGTCTCTGGCGCTGTGAGGCAGCAGCTCTACCGCTGCGCCACGCTGCCGCCCTTAAACCATGTACTGCCTGAGGTTCTGCAGAATTGCGAATTTGTCTACTTTGATCATTTCTGAGCATGATATCTGCTACCTACTCTCAACGTAACAAAAGGTTCAGGTTCACATTCTGAAAAGGAAAGCCATTCTCCTTGGGTCGCTAACTGTATGAACATTGAATCCTCCAATTTTAAGAAACTTACACACAACCTCCATCCCCTTTTTGTTCCCCTGTTCCCCACAAGATTCGCACCCATTTCTCCCCTTCCCCCTACCCTCCCCTCGCCTCCCATCCCCTCCCACCTACATTTCTTGCCCTAGCTTCACAATTCCAACCTCTTCTACCATTCACACTGGTTGTCTTTTCAACTCTTTTTAACCCAATATCCAACCATCTGCCAACCCCCACCTCATCTGTATTCACCTAAGACATCCCCAGGTATTGTTATGCCCCACCTCTCTACCAGCTATCTGCCCCCCCCTCCCCCCCACCCCCACCGCAGCACCACACCCAGTCTGAAGAAAAGTCCCGATCCATCACACAATGAATGGTAGGACTCTGGGCAGTGTGTAGAGCGGAGGGATCTAGGAGTACAGGTGCATGGTTCCTTGAAGGTGGAGTCGCAGGTAGATAATGTGGTCAAAAAGGCTTTTGGCACATTGCCCTTCATCAGTCAGAGTATTGAAGTTGGGAGATCATGTTGCAGTTGTATAAGACGTTGGTGAAGCCGTCTTAGCTGTTCAGTTCTGGGCACCGTGTTATAGGAAAGGTGTTGTCAAGCAGGAAAGGTACAGAGAAGATTTACGAGGATGTTGTCAGGACTCGAGGGTCTGAGCTATTGGGTGAGGTTGAGCGGGCTGGGACTCCATTCCTTTGCTCGCAGGAGGATGAGGGGTGATCTTAAAGACCTGTATAAAATCATGAGAGGAATAGATCGGGTAGATGTACAGAGTCTCTTGCCCAGAGTAGGTGAATCGAGGATCAGAGAACATAGGTTTAAGGTGAAGGGGAAAAGATTTAATAAGAATCTGAGGGCTAACTTTTTCACACAAAGTGTTGTTAGTGTATGGAACAAGCTGCCAGAGGAGATGAGGCAGGGACTATCGCAACGTTTAAGAAACAGTTAGACAGGTACATGGATAGGATAGGTTTGGAGGGATATGGGCCAAATGCAGGCAGGTGGGACTAGTGTAGCTGGGACATGTTGGCAAGATGGGCTGAAGGGCCTGTTTCCACGCTGTATCACTCTATGGCCCAAAACGTCACCTATCCATGTTCCCCAGAGATGCCGCCTGACCCGCTGAGTTACTCCAGAGTTTTGGGAATTTTTGGGGGGAAATCCGGCATCTGCGGTTCCTTGCGTCTCCAATGGCAATCTGCCAATTTGTTTGTGGAGAAATTCTGAAAAGCAGCTTTGTACGAAGTCTGCTTTGAAGGGTTGCATTTCACACAACGATCATTAAACGATCTGCTGGCGTGTCAAAGTCTGGCGGGTTGCTAAGCAACCATGCTCATTGTGGCACGCATTATATTGGGTGTTTACTCACGTATATTGCTGGGGGCGGGGGGGGGCGGGGGGGCCGAAAGTGGATTAGACACCAGCCAGCGACAATTACTCTCCTCTGTGTGCCTGGCTAATAATTGCTAGTCTCATAGTTGGTCATCGTCCTGGAGGTTAATCACATGACACCTTGCCTCCAACCACCCGTCCAATCAAACAACCCTGACTTCAGCATCTATCTTACAAAATTGAACCAAAACAGAAGTTTTCAAAGAGATTGCGTGTTTAGTTTGCTGTTGCGTGATTTTTCCGGTGCTTTGTCATGGATAAAGGTTGAATTCCAGGAAACCAACCTATTGGTCTCTGGTCTTTACAGGGATCATTTAGGTCTACCAATACCTCGACCTGAAGGTCATACGGTCATGTGATAGGAGCAGAATCAGGCCATTCGGCCCATCAAGTCTGCTCCGCCATTCAATCGTGGTTGATCTATCTCTCGCTCCTTGGAACATAGAAAACTACAGTTAGGAACAGAACCTTTTGATCCATGCCGAGCTGGATGCCATGATCATGAGTTACTCCAGCACTTTGTATTCTATGCCAAGATAAACTAGTTTAGGTTAGCGATACAGTGTGGAAACAGGCCCTACAGCCAACCGACTCCATGTCGACCAATGATCACCCGTGCACTAGTTCTATCCCACACACACTAGGGACAACTTACAGAAGCCAATGAACCTAGAAACCTGTGCATCTTTGGAGTGTGGGAGAAAACCGGAGCACCCGGAGGAAACCCACAAGGTCACAGGGAGAACTCTGTAGACCGCACCCGTAGGCACGATGGAACCCGGGTCTCTGGCGCTGTAAGGGACAACTCTACTGCTGCACCACTGTGTTGCCTGCATGCATGTGATCCATGCCCCTCCACCCCCTGCATATACATTGACATTTTCAAAATAGAGATGGTTGAAAGCTTCAAGTTCCTCGGAGTAAAGATCACCAGCAACTTGTCATGGACCACCCATATTGAAGCATCGGCCAAGAAAGCACAACAACGCCTCCACTTCCTTAGAAGGCTTAAGATGTTCGGCATGTCCCCTACAACTCTCACCAACTTCTACAGATGCGTCGCAGAAAGCATTCTAATCGCAGCACGGTCTGGGAGCAGCTTAATCCCAAATCGCAAGAAATTGCAGCGAATTGTGGACGCAGCCCAGACCATCACACAAACCAACCTCCCTTCCATTGGCTCCATCTACACCTCACGCTGCCTCGGCAAGGCCAGCAGCATAATTAAGGATGAGTCTCACTCTGGCCACTCTCTCTTCTCCCCTCTCCCATCGGGCAAAAGGTACAGAAGTGTGAAGACGCACACCTCCAGATTCAGGGACAGTTTCTTCCCAGCTGTTATCCGGCAACTGAACCATCCTATCACCAACTAGTTACTGGCCTGAACTACCATCTACCTGATGGTCTGAAGAAGGTTCTCAACGCGAAACGTCACCCATTCCTTGTCTCCAGAGATGCTACCTGTCCTGCTGAGTTACTCCAGCATTTTGTGTTGATCTGCAGTTTAAACCAGCATCTGCAGTTCCTTCCTACACTATCATCTAACTCATTGGAGACATTTGGACGCTCTTTAATCGGATTTCACTGGACTTTATCTTGCACTAAAGATCTTGCACTAAACCTTATTCCCTTTTTCCTGTATCTAAACACTGTAGATGGCTTGATTGTAATTATGTATACTCTTTCCGCTGACTGGTTAGCACGCAACTGAAAAGCTTTTACTGTACCTCGGTACACGTGACAATAAACTAAACTAAACTACAGTATATCCATTGGGCAGAAAGAACTGCAGATGCTGGTTTAAACCGAAAATCGATAGTGGCCTTCAAATGGGGGTGGTTGGAGAAAGCATTCTGCTTGCCTGCTAGATTTTCACATACTGTAACTGCAGGAAAAATGTTCCCGATGTTGGGGGAGTTCAGAACCAGGGGTCACAGTTTAAAAATAATGGTAGGCCACTTTGAGATGAGAACAAACTTTCTTCACGCAGAGAGTTGAGAATCTGTGGAATTCTCTGCCACAGAAGGCAGTGCAGGCCAATTCACTGGATGTTTTCAACAGAGTTACATTTAGATCTTGGGGTTAACGAAATCAAGAGATATGGGGAAAAAAACAGGAAAGAGGTACTGATTTTAGATGAATAGCCATGATCATATTGAATGGCAGTGCTGGCACGAAGGGCCGATGGCCTATTCCTGCAACTATTTTCTATGTTTCTATGCTTGCGTATATGGCAATAAAACTCGACCACTTCATTTTGAAACATTCATGCATGGTGGAGGTATAATGTAGTCATAGAGTGATACAGTGTGGAAACAGGCCCTTCGGTGCAACTTGCCCACACCCGCCAACATGTCCCAGCTACACTACCTGCTTTTGGTCCATATCCCTCCAAACCTGTCCTATCCATGTATCAGTCTGTTTCTTAAATGTTGGGATAGTCCCTGCCTCAACTATCTCCTCTGGCAGCTTGTTCCATACCCCCACCACCCTTTGTGTGGAAAAAGTTACCCCTTAAAAAGTTACGTCTTAAAAATACTTCAGACAAAAAACATTGAAATCATACTTCTACAATGCACTAAAACATGATTTTAATACATCAAATTTCAAAAAGTCCCTACCGATCTTATACACAACCATAAGATCACCCCTCGGCATCTTACACTCCAAGGAGTAAAGTCCTAGCCTGCCCGCCCTCCCTCTTCAGCTCAGACCCTGGAGTCCTGGCAATATCCTCGTTAATCTTCTTGGCACTGTTTCCAGCTAAACAACATCCTAGGTGGATACAGGTGTAGGAGCGAGTTAGGTTTGATAAGTTCTTCTCAAAGAACTTCCTGGATGGACTCAGCACCCTTCTCTTTGCATCCCTGCAAACCATTGCTCCGTTAAGCTCTTCTATTGAACGCTCTTGCACATTGGGCGACACGGTGGCGCAGCGGTAGAGTTGCTGCCTCACAGTGCCAGAGACCCCGGTTCGATCCTGACTGCGGGTGCTGTCTGGACAGAGTTTGTACGTTCTCCCCGTGACCTGCGCGGGTTTTCATCGAGATCTTCAGTTTCCTCCCACAACCCAAAGGTGTACAGGTTTGTAGGTTAATTGGCTGGCTCAGTGTAGGGTAGTGTTAATGTGCGGGGACCGTTGGCCGGTGCGGACTCGGTGGGCCGAAGGGGCCTGATTCCACACTGTATCTCTAAACTAAACTAAACTAAACTAACGTCTTATAGTTGTACAGCTCAGAAACAGATTCTTCAGCCCACTTTATCCATGCTGACCAATTTGGCAATTGGGGCTACTCCCATTTGCATGTGGTCCATATCCGTCTAAACCCTTCCCATCCATATATCTGTCCAGATGCCTTTTAAAAGTCGCAGTTATATCCATTTCTACAGCTTCCTTTGGCAGCTCATTCCAGGTGAGCACTACCCTCTGAGTGGAAAAGTTGCTCCCAAGGTCCTTCTTGGATCATTTCTCCCCTCTCACCTTAAGCCGATGCCCTCTATTTTTAGTATCTTATACTCCGAGGGAGAAAGACTGTGAGTGTTCACTTTATCCATGCCCCTCATGATCTTGTACACCTCAATAAGGTCACCCCTCAGCAAGGTCACCCCTCAGCCTCCCATGCAAAGCAAAAAAAATGTTCCAGCCCTGTACAACCTTAGAACACAATTCCAGGTAACAGTCTGAAGAAGAGTTCCCTCCTGAAATATCATCTGTCCATTGCCTGCACAGATGCTACGTATTGAGTTCCCCCAGATCCTTGTGCTTTATTCGGAGATAACATCCTGGTAATTCTCTTCTGACCGTGTCACATCTTTCCCATAGCTGGTAGTCCAGAAACGGCACGTTAGCGCAGCGGTAGAGTTTCTGCCTTAAAGCGCCAGAGACCCGGGTTCGATCCTGACTACGGGTGCTGTCTGTACGGAGTTTGAACGTTCTCCCCGTGACCTGCGTGGGTTTTCTCCGAGACCTTCGGTTTCCACCCACACTCCAAAGACGTGCAGGTTTGTGGATTAAATGGCTTTGCCTAAATGTAAATTGTCCCTAGTGTGTGTAGGATACTGTTAGTGTGCGGGGATAGCTGGTTGCTGCGGACTCAGTGGGCCGGAGGGCCGTGATAAGGTCCCGCACGGGAGACTGGTGACTAAAATTAGAGCACATGGTGTTGGGGGTAGGGTGTTGACATGGATAGAAAATTGGTTGGCAGACAGGAAGCAAAGAGTAGGAGTGAAACGGGTCCTTTTCAGAATGGCAGGCAGTGGCGAGTGGAGTGCCGCAAGGCTCGGTGTTGGGGCCGAAACTATTTACCATATATATTAATGATTTGGAAGAGGGAATTAGGAGCAACACTAGCAAGTTTGAGGATGACACAAAGCTGGGTGGCAGTGTGAACTGTGAAGAGGATGTTAGGAGGTTGCAGGGTGACCTGGACAGGTTGAGTGAGTGGGCAGATGCGTGGCAGATGCAGTATAATATAGATAAATGTGAGGTTATCCACTTTGGCGGCAAAAACAAGGGGGCAGATTATTATCTCAATGGGGTTAGGTTAGGTAAGGGGGAGGTGCAGCGAGACCTGGGCGTCCTTGTACGCCGGTCACTGAAAGTTGGCTTACAGGTACAGCAGGCAGTGAAGAAAGCTAATTGAATGTTGGCATTCATGACAAGGGTATTTCAGTATAGGAGTAAAGAGGTTCTTCTGCAGTTGTATAGGGCTCTGGTGAGACCACATCTGGAGTATTGTGTACCTATACAATACATCTGGAGTATAGTATTGGGCTCCTAATTTGAGGAAGGACATCCTTGTGATTGAAGCAGTGCAGCATAGATTCACGAGATTGATCCCTGGGATGGCGGGACTGTCATATGAGGAAAGATTGAAGAGACTAGGCTTGTATTCACTGGAGTTTAGAAAGCTGAGGGGGGGGATCTTGATACAATGATACAATACAATGATACAATGTATTTGTTGTCATTTGAACCTCATTGAGGTTCAAACGAAATTTGGTTTCTGCAGTCATACAAATAAGTAGAAGAACCAAGACACAACACAAATTACACAAACATCCATCACAGCGAATCTCCTCCTCACTGTGATGGAAGGCAAAGTCTTATCTCTCCCCTGCACTCCCCATTGTCCTCCCGATGTCCTTTTAGAAACATATAAAATAACAAAAGGACTGGACAAGCTAGATGCAGGAAAAAATGTTCCCAATGTTGGGCGAGTCCAGAACCAGGGGCCACAGTCTTGGAATAAAGAGGAGGTCATTTAAGATTGAGGTGAGAAAAAACTCTTTCACCCAGAGAATTGTGAATTTATGAAATTTCCTACCACAGAAGGCAGTGGAGGCCAAGTCACTGGATGGATTTAAGAGAGAGTTATATAGAGTTCTAGGGGATAGTGGAGTCAAGGGATATGGGGAGAAGGCAGGCACGGGTTATTGATAGGGGACGATCATCCATGATCACAATGAATGGCGGTGCTGGCTCGAAGGGCCGAATGGCCTCCTCCTGCACCGATTTTCTATGTTTCTATGTTTCTATATGAAACGCCACAAAAATGGAACCATACACCTGTACTTGGAGATCTTCGGCAGAGTTGCTGCCTTAAGAGCCTGTCCCACTGCGGGTTTAGAAGAGTTTGCACTCAACTCAAACTTGCAGCATGGTTGACACGTGGTCCTAGGAGGTCTATGTAACTCTCCTTCATGCTCACGAGAAGTTCTTGCACACTCAGTTTGGTGGAGGAGTATTTTTTTAGCATGCTGAAAAATTATCTGCGAGTAAAAATTGGTCGGCATGGAAAAAAATTGATATCTTTTTTACTCGTAGGTTTAGTCGAAGTAGGTCGGCATGTTATTCGTAGGTAATCGAAGGCAGTCAAAGGTAATCAAAGGTAGCCGAAGGTAGTCATAGATAGTGTTAGTATAGTCGAAGGTAGTCGAAGATGGTCGTCTTCACTCTCCACTATTCGGTGTCCAATTTTCCCGAAGCTAGTCGAAGTTAGTCTTCAACATAGTCAAAGGAGGTCTTCTACTTATTCGAAGGAGGTTCTCTTCATAGTCGAAGGAGGTCGTAGGAGGTGTTCTAGTCCGGCGATACAGCAAGGCCATGACACTTTCTTAAACTCACCTAAACTCTTCTAAACTCACAAATTATGTCCCCGCAGTGGGACAGGCCCTTTACAGCGCCAGAGACCCAGATTGGATCCTGACTACGGGTGCTGTCTGTGTGGAGTTTGTACGTTCTCCTGAAAAACTGACCATCCTTTGCTTCCGCAGATGCTGCCTGACCCGCCAGATTTTGTTTGCAGTCTGTAAACTTCAGCATTTTCATTCGTTATCCATTATGTCCATTGAGGATCAACGTAGACTCCATTAGCATGTAGGAAGGGACTGCAGATGCTGGTTTAAGTCTGAAGAAGGGTCTCGACCCAAAAGATCACCTTGTCTCCAGAGATGCTGTCTGATCCGCTGAGTTACTCCAGTTTTTTGTGTCTATAGACCATTATCTGCTGACTTCGTGACTCCTAAAATAAAATATTTCCTTGTTGGCAAGTCTGCAGCAGAATGTAATAATTACAGCCAAAGCCTCCACAGGAATGGCATTTGATGATATGTGAGTTGTTAAATGTAACTCTGAGATTGGTGGGGAAAGGTGGCTCGCTGCGGTTAGGCCATAATCTTAATTAATTGAAGAACAGGTTGTTCCTAAATTTGCAAATATTTTCAAACCTAAAATGGAAACATATGGTAACTCTCCCTCACATGGAAACTGATAGCAAGCAATGTTTAATAATTAGTGGTATCAATAGACATAAGGAGAAAGTCGACACGTAATGCTGGAGTAACTCAGCGGGACAGGCAGCATCTCTGAAGTGAAGGAATGGGCGACGTTTCGGGTCGAGACCCTTCTTCAGACTGATGTAGGGGGAGTGGGCGGGACAGAGATAGAATGTAGTCGGAGACAGTAAGACTGGTGGGAGAACTAGGATGGGGAGGGGATGGAGAGAGAGGGAAAGCAAGGGCTATTTGAAGTTAGAGAAGTCAATGTTCATACCGCTGGGGTGTAAACTACCCAAGTGAAATATGTGCTGTTCCTCCAATTTGCGATGGGCCTCACTCTGACAATGGAGGAGGCCCAGGACAGAAAGGTCAGATTGGGAATGGGAGGGGGAGTTGAAGTGCTGAGCCACCGGGAGATCAGGTAGGTTAAGGCGGACTGAGTGGAGGTGTTCAGCGAAACGATCGCCGAGCCTGCGCTTGGTCTCACCGATGTACAGGAGTCGACACCTGGAACAGAGGATACAGTAGATGAGGTTGGAGGAGGTGCAAGTGAAAAGACTGTTTGAGTCCTTGGATGGAGTTGAGAGGGAAGGTAAAGGGACAGGCGTTGCATCTCCTGCGGTTGCAGGGGAAAGTACCCGGGGAGGGGGCGGTTCGTGTGGGAAGGGTCGAGCTGACCAGGGAGTTACGGAGGGAACAATCTCTGCGGAAAGCAGAAAGGGGTGGAGATGGGAAGATGTGGCCAGTAATGGGATCCCGTTGGAGATGGCGAAAATGTTGGATGATTATATGCTGTATGCGACGGCTGATGAGGTGGAAGGTGAGGACAAGGGCCCACTGAGTCCACACTGACCAGTGATCCCCGCACACTAACTATCCTACACACACTGTGTTACATTTAGACCAAGCCAATTAACCTACAAACCTGTACGTCTTTGGAGTGTGTGAGGAAACCGAAGATCTCGGAGAAAACCCACGCAGGTCACGGGGAGAACGTACAAACTCCGTACAGACAGCACCCGTAGTCAGGATCGAACCCGGGTCTTCGGCGCTGTGAGGCAGAAGCTCTGCCATAACGCCACCATGCCGCTCTCCCACCTCAAACATATCTTTGCCCTCCCACCTTTAACCTATGTCCTCGGGTTCACAATTCCCAGTTTAGCAAGTCCAAGTTCTGCTGACACCAAAACGGTATAACACGGACTGAAAGCACAGAATGGCTAACTCAAGGTCATGACAATGCAATACTCATGGCTGCCAGATTATCAAATTAATGTTTTACTTATCTATGCTTGCACCCTCCATTGTTTTATCAATCAAGGGCCTGTCCCACGAGCATGCAACCTGCATGCGGCAAGCGCGACCAAACCGGAAGAGGGGGCCGCGCGGGGGTAGCGCAGAGGTCGAGTGATCCCCGTACAGGGCCGGTCCCACCAGCATGCACCTGCATGCGGCGAGCGCGACCAAACCGGAAGCAGGGGCCGCGCAGAGGTCAAGTGAGTGAAGTTCGAGCGAAGTCCGCGGGAAGTTGGCGCGTAACATACGGCGTCGAGGCGCTGCGTACGGCGTCGAGGCGGCTGCGGGCCAGCAGGCCGTTGCCGCGCGGAATTTTTGAACACGGTCAGTTTTTCGGAGCCCCGCGCGATGTCGGGACCAGCACCGCACAACTCCATACGGCTCCGCCAACCGAAGTGGGACCGGTCCCGCGAGGCCGTACGGCTCAAGCGACCACGTTAGGTCGCGCTTGCCGCATGGAGTCGCATGCACGTGGGACAGGCCCTTAACCCACTGACAGGGTGTAGAGGTCCATTACTGCTGGGTGGGTGGGGAGTGCAGGACAGAACGAGAGATCTTTCTCTGCAATGTCTTTGCCAGGAAACATCAAACATCATGGCATCAAACAAACTGCTGGTATCAGTTCCAAAATGCTTCACATCAAAGAACCGTGAATGGGCACAGTCTCCCAACGAATACTAAACACTGCAAGATGTAGAAGCTGATAGAAGAAGCAGCATACAGTCTGAAGAAGGGCCTTGCCCCAAAACGTCACCCACTCCTTCTCTCCAGAGATGCTGCCTGTCCCGCTGAGTTACTCCAGCATTTTGTGTCCACCTTTGGTATAAACCAGCACCTGCAGTTCCTTCCTAAACATAATGAAAAGCCCCTGTCGCACTTCCACGACCTTACACCGTGGACATTTTTCATCATGCTAGAAAAAACGCCCCGACCTACTTGATGCCATGAGTATCTACGGCCTACCTACAACCTACAGAGGAATTTCCCGGATTTTTTTCCCGAATTGGACCTGGGTTTTTATCCGGTTTTTTGCCTCCCCCAGGAGATCGCGAGGTTCTTGGGGTGGAGAGGGGTGATAGCGGTATAAAGGGGAGGGTAGTGTCTTGTGTTCTGTGTCTTGTGTCTACTGTTTGTGGGTAAGTGTGTCTGTTTAGTGTTCAGCCATGAGCGAATGGCGGTGCGGGCTCGACGGACCTGGTGGTCTACTCTCGCACCTACTTTCTATGTTTCTATGTATGTTTCTAACCTCCTACGGCCTACCTACAACCTCCTACGACCTACCTACAACCTTATGATGACCATGCTGCGAGTATGAGTCCTGCACAAGGTGCAGAAGCTTGAAAGCACGCACCACCAGACTCAGGAACACCTTCGTCCCCTCTGTTATCAGGCTTCTGAACGGTCCTTCCATAAGCTAGGGTGCTGTCTGATTCACCTGTACCCCATTGCGGACATTGGACTTTGTCTCTGGAACAGATGCGCTACAATGCTGAGAACTATATTCTGCACTCTGTATCTTCCCCTTTGTTCTACCTATTGTGCTTGAGTTTAACTTGCTTGTACTTATGCATGCTATGGGGGTGGGAGATTGCAACCTTCACGTGGTCCACCTGTTTCGACAAATGCAATCAACCTGGCGTGCACAATCAAATAAGATCAAATAGAACAAGTTGTCCTACAATTTTAGGCTGTGCACGCCATACGCAAGAAGAAGAAGATGTCTGCTATTATCTGATCTGCTTGCAGAGCATGCAAAAACAAAGCTTTCACCTTGGTGCATGTGACAATAATAAACCTTTGAGATACAGCATGGAAACAGATCCTGCGGCCCACCGAGTCGACGCCGACCATCGATCACCAACTCACACTAGTTCTAGGCTACCCCACTTTCTCATCCACTCCCGACACACGAGGGGCACTTTACAGAGGGCCAATTAACCTACAAAGCCGCACGTCTTTGGAATGCGGGAGGAGACCCGTGCGGTCACAGGGAGATCGTGCACACTCCATATAGACAGAACCCGAGGTCAGGATCGAACCGGGGCCTCTGGCGGCTCTACCCGCTGTGCCACTCGTTAAATATTTTAATAATATAATCTCACCTTGTAGATAACTGTACGGCGTGGGTCTAGTGGTGACCAGTTAGAGGCTGTGCAGGCTGGATTTCTATCATCCAGTCGTCATGCTTGTTTAGAGAGGCTCAGATAACCCGATTGCAACATCTGTCTCTGTGCGTACTTTGTTTTCATTGGAAAACTTCGGTGAAGGGTACAGTTCCAATTACAAAACAAAGCGAAGGTTACCGAGATCAAGATTTCTTTTCGTTCTTTATTTCGTTTCAGAGAGGCAGAGCAGAAACAGGCCCTTCGGCCCACCGAGTCCATGCAGACCAGTGAGCCCCGCACATTTACACTACCTGACACACACTAGGGACAATTTACATTGAAGCCAAGCCAATTAACCTACAAGCCTGTACTTCTTTGGAGCGTGGGAGGAAACCGGAGATCCCGGAGAAAAGCCACGCGGGTCACGGGGAGAACGTACAGACAAGTACCCGTAGTCGGGATTGAACCCGGGTCTCTGGCGCTGTGAGGCAGCAAAGTCCACCGCTGCGCCACCGTGCCGCCTCTGGAGTGGAGAATTGGGTGGGGGTGAGAATGAGGGAGGGTGGGGGGGAATGGTCTGGAGTTCCACCGCCATGCTGGGCTGAGCTGTGGAACATGCACGTGAGTTGACTTGAACGTGGGCAGGCCCCGCGCACACACACACAACCACGCGCGACTGAGTTTCGGCCCACCGGATGCACTGCGTGCAAGGATAGCTGCCCAACCAAACAGCCTCTGCGTGGGAGCTGCCATCGGAATTGCCATTAAAGTCTAAGCAGCCTTTCTGCGCTCTGTGCTGGAAGGAATCCACTGCTTCCTTGTATTCGGCAGCGGGACATTCTCCTGAATATAGCAGGAGCCTCGTTAAATCGTGCCAACTGCAATCCTTGAGATGATGTCACCGTATCTGATTTAACAGACTCAGCACAGCCCTCATGGAAGGCTATCTAACCTGTTGGCACCAGCACATTCTGTACACTTCCCTTCTCCGCAGGCATGGATGTTGATCGCTAACTGGTGACGCCCTACACTCATCCCCACGTATTGCCAACGTGAAAACAGACCAGCGATCACCCCCTCACTTAAGAGTCATAGAGTCATACAGTGATACAGTGTGCTGCCTGACCCGCTGAGTTCCTCCAGCACTATGCTCAAGAATTGATAAGATATTGACTGCAAGCAGAAGTGAAAGTGTAACAGTTTCTCCCATTTACACCGCCTCGATCTTATACCATTCTCTTTCATCAATGTTGTTCTTCCTGCAAATTACCAACTACACACCTTTCCCTTCATCCCTCTTCCCTTCTGGCCCTGCACGACAGACCTGCATCCTTGTCTCTCTCTCTCTCTCTCGCTCGCTCTCTCGATGTTGCTGAGTACTTCTCTTTTATGTTTTAAGATTTTCTCAAAGGCCAGTCTTCACCTTCCCTCAGCTCCTGAAACCCCAGCGGTATGAATATTGATTTCTCTAACTGCAAGTGACCCTTGCATCCCCTCTCTCTCCATCACTCCCCCACCCTAGTTGTTGTACCAGCTTCAAAGTCCTCGTGTTGAGTCTCATAGTCTGTAACCAGTTTTCACCCAGCCCATAGCCAGCCCATAGCCTTGCCTTTATCATCGTTACCTTTTTGCATATCTTTCATTCATTTGTTCTACATCACTGTCTATATCTCCCGTTCTCCTTTCCCCTGACTCTCAGTCTGAAGAAGGGTCTCGACCCAAAACATCGCCTATTCCATTCAGTATATACTTTACCCTTGTATTTTACCTTCCAAAGTGCTTCATCAATTCAATTCCTGTGATATCCAGAAGCATTCCAAGAGCACTGGATATGACAAAGAGTATGTGATCAAACAGTGTCCTTGCTGTGGTACTGAGCATCTGTGTTCTACAACTGACTGCACCTCCAGCCAAGCCGTCCCAGCACAGTTCAAATGTTCTTGGAGCAGAATTAGGCCATTCGGCCCATCAAGTCTACTCCGCCATGCCGCCAAACAAAGCTGATCTATCTCTCCCCCTCAACCCCATTCTCCTGCCTTCTCCCCATAACCCCTGACACACGTACTATTCAAGAATCTATCTATCTCCACTTTAAAAATATCCATTGACTTGGCCTCCACAGCCTTCTGTGGCAATGAATTCCACAGATTCACCACCCTCTGACTAAAGAAATTCCCCGTTATCTCCTTTCTACAGGAATGCCCTTTAATTCTCAGGTTGTGGCCTCTGGTCCTAGACTCTCCCACTAGTGCAAACATCCTCTCCACATCCACTCTATCCAAGCCTTTCACTATTCGGTAAGTTTCAATGATGTTTACCCCTCATCCTTCTAAATTCCAGCGAGTACAGGCCCAGTGCCGTCAAACGCTCATCATATGTTAACCCACTCATTCCTGGAATCATTCTCGTAAACCTCCTCTGGACCTTCTCCAGAGCCAGAACATCCTTCCTCAGATATGGGGCCCAAAGTGCTCACAATACTCCAGATGCGGCCTGACCAGCACCTTATAGAGCCTTGGCATTACATTCCTGTTTTTGTATTCTAGTCCTCTCAAAATAAATGCTAACATTGCATTTGCAGTTAGAAAAATAGAAACATGGAAAATAGGTGCAAGAGCAGGCCATTCGGCCCTTCGAGCCAGCACTGCTATTCAATATGATCATCCTAAAGCAGTACCCCTTTCCTACTTTTTCCCCATATCCCTTGATTCCGTTAGCCCTAAGAGCTATATCTAACTCTCTGTTGAAAACATCCAGTGAATTGGCCTCCACTGCCTTCTGTGGCAGAGAATTCCACAGATTCACAACTCCCTGGGTGAAAACTCATCTCAGTCCTAAATGGCCTACCCCTTATTCTTAAACTGTGACCCTTGTTCTGTACTCCCCCAACATCTGGAACATTTTTCCTGCTTCTAGCCTGTCCAATCCCATAAGTATATGTCCCAATCCCATATGTTTTTATAAGATCCCCTCTCATCCTACTAAATTCCATTGAATACAAGCCCAGTCGACCCATTCTTTCATCATATGTCAGTCCCGCCATCCTGGGGATTAACCTGGTGAACCTACGCTGCACTCCCTCATTAGCAAGAATGTCCTTTGTCAAATTAGGAGACCAAAACTGCAGACAATACTCCAGGTGTGGTCCCGCTAGGGCCCTGTACAACTACAATAGGACCTCCTTGCTCGTACACTCAAATCCTCTTGTTATAAAGGCCAGCATGCCATTAGCTTTCTTCACTGCCTGCAATACCTGTTCCAGATCTGATATCAACCCAATGGTCGTAGTTTCTCCAACTCGCCAAACTGATTCACCGTTACCCAACCCATCTACTATTGATCATCACAGTAACACATGCACAACATCAGTGCTGTCAGCAACATTTACTCACCAATAAGCTGCTGACCCATCACTAATTTGGAATGAAGATGGACACAAAACGCTGGAGTAACTCAACCGGACAGGCAGCATCTCTGGAGAAAAAGTCACCTATCCCTTCTCACCAGAGATGCTGCCTGACCCGCTGAGTTACTCAAGCCTTTTGTGTCCATCTTCGGTGTAAACCAGTTCCTTCCTACTAATTTGAATCATTCAGCTCCAGGCCTTGAGAAACCTTGATCTAAACATGGACCAAGGAGCCGAACTCCAGTCATGAGTTGAACGATTCAGTGTGAAATGATGCACCTCGGGAGGTAAAATGTAAGGATAAAGTATACACTTAATGGCAGACTCTTAACAGTACTTGGATTGTTTCTCTGGAATGCCAGATGTTTAGTTTATAGTTTAGTTTCGAGTATCAGTGTGGAAACAGGCCCTTCAGCCCACCGAGTCCGCACCGATCAGTGATCCCCTGTACATTAATACTATCCTACACGCACCTGGAGCAATTTACATTTATACCAAGCCGATTAACCTACAAACTTGTACGTCTTTGGAGTGTGGGAGGAAACTGAAGATCTCGGAGAAAACCCACACGGTCACGGGGAGAATGTACAAACTCCGTACAGACAGCACCCGTAGTCGGGATCGAACCCAGGTCTCTGGCGCTGCAAGCGCTGTAAGGCAGCAACTCTACCGCTGCGCCACCGTGCCGCCCAATGTTGTAAGGAGACCCGACAAAAGTATATCAAATTATAGGAGGCATAAATAGGGTAGAGAGTCAGATCTTTTTACCCAGGGTGGAAATGTCAAAAACAAGAGGCCATAGCATTAAGAGAGGGGCAACGTTTAAAGGAGATGTGCGGAACAAGTTTCTCAATGGACTTGGCACCTGGGAGGATATAACTACGCAAGGGGCTTTAACTGTACATGGGGCTTTCTCCACAAGATGTGCTACTGTGAGATTTTATGAATAGATTAGGCAGATATGTTTTTGTTGGGATAATTTTGCAAAAATTGGTCTTGGAAGAGCTGTAAAGCTGGAGCCAAAATTTGGCAGAAAAACTGTAAATTACACAATCCTCAAAAATGTGCAGAGTGAGCCAAGGCCTGGATGGAGTTCAAAGCTGCTCTTGCCACTGACACTGTAGAGAGCAGAAGAGCTGAGTCCTCTCAGTCTGAAGAAGGGTCACAACCAGAAACATCACCTATTCCTTTTCTCCAGAGATGGTGTCTGACCCGCTGAGTTTAGTTTTTAGATACAACGTGGAAACAGGCCCTTCGCACCGACAAGCGATCCACGTACATTAGCACTATCCTACACACACACACACACACGAGGGACAGTTTACACTTACACCAAGCCAATTAACCTGCAAACCTCTACGTCTTTGGAGTGTGGGAGGAAACCAAAGTTCTCGGAGAAAGCCCACGCAGGTCACGGGGAGAATGTACAAACTCCGTACGGACAGCACCCGTAGTCGGGATCAAAATCGGGATCCCAAGCGACAAGCGCTGTTTTAGGCCTGTCCAACTTAGGCGATTTTTTGGCCGACTACAGGCACATGTTGAAAAGTTTTCGGCGACAGTGGCGACAATTTCTGCTGTCGTAGGTTGTCGTAGGTGCTATGATAGGTTGCCGCCAGGTGTCGTAGGTGAATTCCATTAAAACTAGTCCCTGGCAGTCGCCGAAAGAGTCGCCAAAGTGGGACAGGCCCATAAGACAGCAACTTTACCGCTGCACCACCCTGCCGTCCACCAGCTTTTTGTGTCTATCTTCGGTTTAAACCAGCATCTGAAGTTCCTTCCTACACTGTAGTGAGCAGACTTTGATTTCATTAAAGGAAAGCAAATGAACAGCACCAGTCACCCCAGTCCAGGCAGTGGGACATGAACCACCAGTTTCAGGAACAGCTTCTTCCCCGCTGTTATCAGACAACTGTGCGTCCTTCCAAAAGCGAGGATATAGTCCCGATCTACCCCGCCTTCGTCATTGTAGCACTATAGCACTGCAATGTTATATTCCACAATAGACAATAGGTGCAGGAGGAGGCCATTCGGCCCTTCGAGCCAGCACCGCCATTCAATGTGATCATGGCTGATCATCCCCAATCAGTACCCCGTTCCTGCCTTCTCTCCATATCCCCTGACTCCACTATCTTTAAGAGCCCTATCTAGCTCTCTCTTGAAAGTACCTTTGGGATTTTTCTTCTTGAACTACCTATTGTACTTGTAGTATCACTTGATTGTACCCACGTACAGTAGGATTTGACTGAAGACAGACACAAAAAGCTGGAGTAACTCAGCGGGTCAGGCAGCATCTCTGGAGAGAAGGAACGGGTGACGTTTCGGGTCGAGACCGTTCTTCAGACTGAGAGTCTGGGGAGAGGGAGACTAGATACGGTGTGAAAACGACAGATCAAAGCAGACGATGATAAGGAAATGTAGAATGCGTCATTGTTAGCTGTGGGGAAGGTGACACGGAGGCATACAATCAGTTGAATTAATCAGAAGGACAATGGCCCAGAATGAAGAAGGGTCTCGACGCGAACCATCACCCATTCCTTCTCTCCAGAGATGCTGCCTGTCCCGCTGAGTTACTCCAGCATTTTGTGTCTATCTTCGGTGTAAACCAGCATCTGCAGTTCCTTCCTACACATTTTGTTTGCTGATCTGTAATGGGGTGTAATTGGGCTGTGTTTACTGATTTGTGTCTTTCTAAGGTGCGTGATTGGGACAGTAGGATGGGGGAGAGACAGAGAGAGAGGGTAAGCAAGGGTTACTAGGAGTAGGAGAAATCAATATTCATACCGCTGGGTTGTAAGCTGCCAAACCATTTGACTGGGGAAACTTGCATAACAAAGTTTTTCCACTGTATCTCAGTAAATGTAATGATAATGATGAACAATACAATAGTAGGCTAACAGAGAGCTCACAGCACTGTTAGTATCGACTGTGTGAAACCACCTCCTATTCTTACTCCTAGATCTGCAAGAACTCTGTTACACAGAAGCCGGGCAGGCTAGAACTTCTTCGAGCGTATGTGAGCGTCATACGTACTGACAACAGAACAGTGAAATTCTTACTTCCAGCAGCATAACAGGCCTGTATACACACGGTGGAGCAGCGGTAGAGTTACTGCCTTACAGCGCCAGAGACCCGGGTTCCATCCTGACTACGGGTGCTGTCTGTACGGAGTTTGTATGTTCTCCCCGTGACCTGCGTGGGTTTTCTCCAAGATCTTCGGTTTCCTCCCGCACCCCAAAGACGTACTACCAGATCATTTAGTCTCGACCAGAAAAGGTCACCTATCCATGTTCTCCACAGATGCTGCCTGACCCACTGAGTTACTCCAGCACTCTGTGAAACGTCACCTATCCATGTTCTCCACAGATGCTGCCTGACCCGCTGAGTTACTCCAGCACACTTGTGTCTATCTGCAGATCTCGAGGAGAAGGGTTTTGAATGGGGAGAGGACTGTGTGTGCAGGTTGGAGGGTTGGAGGTGGGGAACAGGTGGTGCAGTGCTCTGGGGGCTGACGGACAATCTGACAGAAGTTTATCAAAGTCAAGAGTGTTTAATTGTCACTTGTACCGACAACGGAACGATGAATATCTTATAAGCAGCAGCAGCATAACAGAGGCTCTATAAAGCGCTGGTCAGGCCGCATTTGGAGTATTGTGAGCAATTTTGGGCCCCGTATCTGAGGAAGGATGTGCTGGCTCTGGAGAGGGTCCAGAGGAGGTTTACGAGAATGATTCCAGGAATGAGTGGGTTAGCGTGTGATCAGTTCTGATCAAACTACGTTATATGTTGGGTCCACTTCTGCTCAGAGTGCAGTTCTGCTGAGGCTGCACCACAAACACTGGGTTGAATCTTAACACCCAAGAAACTGGAAGAAGGAACTGCAGATGCTAGTTTACACTGAAGATAGACACAAAATGCTGGAGTACCTCAGCAGAACAACCAGCATCTGGGGCGAGAAGGAATAGGTGACGTTTCGGGTCGAGACGAAATGATCTGGTACGGACAGGACTAAATCCCCAACCATCTATGCGCGCGCGCACACACACACACACACACCTGTATCACTCTATGACAAGTTGCTGGTGAGAACCATGTGCAGTTCAGGTCGCCCAGCTACAACATTAAGATGAAGAAGGTGCAGAAGAGATTCACCAGTCTAGTTTGTGGGCTGTCATTTCTTCATCTCCATCACCTCAAAGCTATGGCCTCTGCTTTTCGACAATTCCATCTTGGGGAAAATTCCCTTTGTCTATCCTATCTATGCTTCTAATAATTTGATATACTTCTGCCAGGTCTCCTCTCAACTTCTGCTTTAATTTCCATACATTGCAGAAAGGAGGAGCCTAAACTCTGTTGGAAATGATGAGAGGGGATCTTATTGAAACATATAAGATTGTTAAGGGCTTGGACACGCTAGAGGCAGGAAACATGTTCCCGATGTTGGGGGAGTCCAGAACCTGGGGCCACAGTTTAAGAATAAGGGGTAAGCCATTTAGAACGGAGACGAGGAAACACTTTTTCTCACAGAGAGTTGTGAGTCTGTGGAATTCTCTGCCTCAGAGGACGGTTCACTGGATTCCTTCAAGAGAGAGCTAGGTAGGGCTCTTAAAGATAGCGGAGTCAGGGGATATGGGGAGAAGGCAGGAATGGGGTACTGATTGGGGATGCCGTCATCGCATTGAATGGCGGTGCTGGTTCGAAGGGCCTATTCCTGCACCTATTGTCTATTGTCTATTGTCTAAATGTATTGTGGACATTGAAGTAAAAGATCAATGATCTAGAATTTACTGGCAAATTTTTAATCTGTCTTCAAGTTGGGAAGAGTGCAGAAGGAATTCACATGTAAAATTTGTCCCCAGTGTAGGATAGTGTTAGTGTGCAGGGATCGCTGGTCGGTGGGCCTGTTTCCGCACTGTATCTCTAAACTAAACTAAATTAAAAGCCTCCAATTTGACATTAAGTCCTGAGAGAGTCATGGGCTTGTTGCGAAACATCCAAATTGGGGACAGACACAAAATGCTGGAGTAACTCAGCGGGGGGCAGGGAGCATCTCTGGAGAGAAGGAATGGGCGACGTTTCGGGTTGAGACTCTTCTTGAGAACAAGAGTCAGGGGAGAGGGAGACATAGAGATATGGAAGGGTAAGGTATGAAAACGACAGATCAAAGGGGACGATGTTCATCGAGTCAGAGTGGAAACAGGCCCTTCAGGCCAACTTGCCCACACCGGCCTACATGACCCAGCTACACAAGTACCACCTGCCTGCATTTGGCCCATATCCCACCATATCTGTCATATCCATGTACCTGTCTAGCTGTTTCTTAAACATTGGGATAGTCCCTGCCTCAACTACCTCCTCGGGCAGCTTGTTCCATACACCCACCACCCTAGGTGTGAAAAAGTTACCCCTCAGATTCCTATTAAATCTTTTCCCGTTCATCTTAAACCTATGTCCTCCGGCTCTCGATTCACCTACTCTGGGCAAGAGGCTCTGTGCGTCTACCCGATCGATTCCTCTCATGATTTTATACACCTCTATAAGACCAGAGAACATGTAGAACGGTTCATTGTTAGCTGAGGGGAAGATGACAACGAGGCATACAATCAGTAAAATTTAATCAGGAGGACAGTGAAGCTAGTCGGAGAACTAGGGTGGAAGAGAGGCGGAGAGAGAGGGAAAGCGAAGGGTTACTTGAAGTTAGAGAAATCAATTATCATACCGCCGGGGGGGGGGGGGGGGGGGGGGGGGGGGGGGGGGGGGGGGTAAGCTGCCAAAGTGAAATATGAGGTGTTGTTTCTCCAATTTGCGCTGGGCCTCACTCTGACAAGCCCAGGACAGAAAGGTCAGCGTGGGAATGGGAGGGGGAATTAAAGTGTTTGGCAACCGGCTGCTGGAAGTGTCTCCAGAAAATGCAGAGGACAAGAAAGGAATTAGTAAATCAGCGCCCCTCTCCATCAGCTTCTCATCCCCCACCTCCCTGCTAACGCAAGTCACATATACCACAAGTTGCTGGGGCAAGGGGTGCAGGAAATGCAACGTCAGTTCATCCATTTCAGAAAGAGCCTGAGATGAAAGCTCATCACCATCGTCCACTCATCGTAAAGTGCATTGATATATAAACTATGCAGCCCAACGCCACTCCGGTTTCAGCCAGCTTAATCTGTACGTTTGTTTTGTTTGTAGGTTCATAGGTGATAGGAGCATAGGCCATTCAGCCCATCAAATCTACTTTGCCATTCAATCATGGCTGATCTATCTCTCCCTCCGAACCCCATTCTCCTGCCTTCTCCCCATAACCCCTGACGCCCGTTCTAATCAAGAATCTATCAATCTCCGTCTGACAAAATATCCACTGACTTGGCCTCCACAGCCTTCTGTGGCAAAGAAAGTCCACAGATTCTACGCCCTCCGACGAATGAAATTCTTCCTCATTCCTTCCTAAAGGAACGTCCTTTAATTCTGAGGCTGTGGCCACTGGTCCTAGACACTCCCGCTAGTGGAAACATCCTCTCCACATCCAGTCGGTCGACGTTCGTCTGCAGCAGCTGCTGTGGAGGTTTTCTGTAGTTGTGTTATTTGCGTACGTTATAGATTACTGTTGCTATTCTCAAGTGACACCCACACCTGTGCACTTCTCAGCGCGAACCATTACACAGTGCAGACGTGGCTTTCTGGATGATGTCTCCCTTGTCACAGAGTCACACAGCATGGAGACAGGCCCTTCGGCCCAACTCCTCCATGTCGACCAAGTTGCCCCATCTAAGACCACCATTTGCCCACCTTTGACCCACGTCTCTCTGCACCTTTCCTTTCCAAGTACCACGGAGTCATATAGTACGGAAACAGGCCCTTGGACCAACCTGCCCACATCAAACGCAATGCCCCATCTACACTAGTCCTGCCCACACGTTTGGCCCATACCCCTCTGAACCTTTTTTAACCATGTTCCTGTCCAAATTTCTTTTAAATGTTGTTTATTATGCCTGCCTCAACGACCTCCTCTGGCAGCTCGTGTAAGAAAGAACAGCAGATGCTGGTTTAAATTGCCCCTCGGGGACGAATAAAGTGCTTTGAATTTGAATTTGAATTTAAATTAAATCAAAAGTAGACACAAAATGCTGGAGTAACTCTGCGAGTGAGGCAGCATCTCTGGAGAGAAGGAATAGGCGACGTTTCGGGTCGAGACTGAAAAACGTTGCCCATGCCTTCTCTCCAGAGATGCTGCCTCATCCTCTGGCCGCTCATTCCATACCACCCACCACCTTCTGAATGAAAAGGATGCCCCACCGCTTCCCCATAATATTGCCCCTCTCACCTTAAACCTGGGCCTTCTAGGTCTGGATTCCCTGACCCCGTGCATTCACCTCATCCACTCCCCTCATGGTTGTATACAAGTCAAGTCAAGAGAATTTTATTGTCATGTGTCCCAGATAGGACAATGAAATTCTTGCTTGCTGCATCTCAACAGAATATAGTAGGCATAAATACAGAACAGATCAGTGTGTCCATATACCATAGAATATATATATACACACACACATAAATAAACAGATAAAGTGTTTGTTTGAAGTTGTGTTTAATAGCCTGATGGCTGTGGGGAAGTGGCTGTTCCTGAAACTGGACGTTGCAGATTTCAGGCTCCTGTACCTTCTACCTGATGGCAGTGGAGAGATGAGTGTGTGGCCAGGATGGTGTGGGTCCTTGATAATGCTGGCAGCCTTGAGGCAGCGACTGCGATAGATCCCCTCGATGGAAGGGAGGTCAGAGCCGATGATGGACTGGGCAGTGTTTACAACTTTTTGCAGCCTTTTCTACCTGGGCGCTCTGGTTGCCGAACCAAGCCACGATGCAACCGGTCAGCATGCTCTCTACTGTGCACCTCTAGAAGATCACCACTCATCCTCCTGCGCTCCAAGGAATAAAGCCCTACCCTGCCCATCACTCTCCCCACAGCTCAAGCCCTCAAGTCCTGGCAAACATCCTCGTAAATCCTCCCTGCACTTTTCCCATCTTCATGGCATCTTTCCTGCTGCTGGAATTTTTCAACCATTGCTTTCTAACGTCTCTGGGCAGAGGCCAGGACTGGAAGATTAGAGAAGTGGGCGGCACGGTGGCGCAGCCGTAGAGTTGCTGCCTCACAGCGCCAGAGACCCGGGTTCCATCCTGACTACGGGTGCTGTCTGTACGGAGTTCGCACGTTCTCCCCGTTGCTTTCCTCCGGATGCTCCAGTTTCCTCCCACACTCCAAAGACGTACAGGTTTGTAGATTAATTGGCTTGGTCTAATTATACATTGTCCCTAGTGGGTGTAGGATAGTGTTAGTGTGTGTGGGGGGGGGGGGGGGGGGAATTGCTGGTCGGCATGGACTTGGTGGGCCGAAGGGCCTGTTTCCACGCTGTATCTCTAAACTAAACTGAAAAAGAGCCGATGTTATTCCTTTGAAGGGAAATAGGGATAAATCCAAGAAATTATAGCCTGACCCGTATAGTGGTAGGGATAATATTGGAGAGGAGTCTTTTGTGCACGTTTGTTCACATTGGGAATGGAATAAGCTGATTAGGGATAGGAAGCATGTTTGTTTTTGTTCGGGGACAGGTCGTATCTTACGTACTTGAATGCTTGTTAGAAAACAGAAGATTACAGCACAGGAACAGGCCCTTCAGCCCACAATGTTCGTGATGAACATGATGCCAAATTAAACGAATCTTCCCTATCTGCACATGATCCGTATCCTTCCATTCCCTGCATATCCAAGTGTCTCGTAAATGTCACTATTGTATCTGAGCTCTAGGCACCCACATATATATAACACAAGACTTGCCGTGCATGCCTTTAAACTTGCCCCCTCTGTCCTTAAAATCATACCTCCTTTAACATTTCCACCCTGGTAAAAAGGTTCTGGCTGTCTACCCTATCTACAGTGGCTTGCAAAAGTATTCATACCCCTTGAACTTTTCCACATTTTGTCACGTTACAACCACAAACGTAAATGTATTTTATTGGGATTTTATGTGATAGACCAACACAAAGTGGCGCATAATTGTGAAGTGGAAGGAAAATGATAGATGGTTTTCAAATTTTTTTACAAATAAAAAAATGAAAAGTGTGGCGTGCAAATGTATTCAGCCCCCTTTACTCTGATACCCCAAAATAAAATTCAGTGCAACCAATTGCCTTCAGAAGTCACCTAATTAGTAAATAGAGTCCACTTGTGTGTAATCTAATCTCAGTATAAATACAGCTGTTCTATGAAGGCCTCAGAGGTTTGTTAGAGAACATTAGTGAACAAACAGCATCATGAAGCCCAAGGAACACACCAGACAGGTCAGGGATAAAGTTGTGGAGAAGTTTAAAGCAGGGTTAGGTTATAAAAAAATATCCCAAGCTTTGAATATCTCACGGAGCACTGTTCAATCCATCATCCGAAAATGGAAAGAGTATGGCACAACTGCAAACCTACCAAGACATGGCCGTCCACCTAAACTGACAGGCCGGGCAAGGAGAGCATTGATCAGAGAAGCAGCCAAGGTAACTCTGGAGGAGCTGCAGAGATCCACAGCTCAGGTGGGAGAATCTGTCCACAGGACAACTATTAGTCGTGCACTCCACAAATTGGGCCTTTATGGAAGAGTGGCAAGAAGAAAGCCATTGTTGAAAAATAGCCATAAGAAGTCCCGTTTGCAGTTTGCCACAAGCCATGTGGGGGACACAGCAAACATGTGGAGGAAGGTGCTCTGGTCAGATGAGACCAAAATTGAAGTTTTTGCCCTAAATGCAAAACGCTATGTGTGGCGGAAAACTAACACTGCACATCACCCTGAACACACCATCCCCACTGTGAAACGTGGTGGCAGCATCATGCTGTGGGGATGCTTTTCTTCAGCAGGGACAGGGATGCTGGTCAGAGTTGATGGGAAGATGGATGGAGCCAAATACAGGGCAATCTGGGAAGAAAACCTGTTAGAGTCTGCAAAAGACTTGAGACTGGGGCGGAGGTTCACCTTCCAGCAGGATAACGACCCTAAACATACAGCCAGAGCTACAATGGAATGGTTTAGATCAAAGCATATTCATGTGTTAGAATAGCCCAGTCAAAGTCCAGACCTAAATCCAATTGAGAATCTCTGGCAAGACTTGAAAATTGCTGTTCACAGACACTCTCCATCCAATCTGACTGAGCTTGAGCTATTTTGCAAAGAAGAATGGGCAAACATTTCAGTCTCTAGATGTGCAAAGCTGGTAGAGACATATCCCAAAAGACTTGCAGCTGTAATTGCAGCGAAAGGTGGTTCCACAAAGTATTGACTCAGGGGGGCTGAATACTTTTGCACGCCACACTTTTCAGTTTTTTATTTGTAAAATAATTTGAAAACCATGTATCATTTTCCTTCCACTTCACAATTATGCACCACTTTGTGTTGGTCTATCACATAAAATCCCAATAAAATACATTTACGTTTGTGGTTGTAATGTGACAAAATGTGGAAAAATTCAAGGGGTATGAAAACTTTTGCAAGCCACTGTAGATATGTGTCCTGTAATCTTATTAACTTTCAAGGTGAAGGGAAAAGATTTAATAGGAATCTGAGGGGTAACCTTTTCACACAAAGGGTGGTGGGTGTATGGACCGAGCTGCCAGAGGTCGAGGTTGAGGCCGGGACTATCGCAACGTTTAAGAAAAAGTTAGACAGGTACATGGATAGGACAGGTGTGGAGGGATATGGTTCAGGTGTGGAGGGATATGTTGGTCAGTGTGGTCAAGTTGGACCCAAGGGCCTGTTTCCACACTGTATCACTCTATGACTCTTATCACTTCTATCAGATCTCCCCCAAGCCTTTTACTCTGGAGAAAGCAATCCAAGTTTGACCAACATCCCAATATAGGGAATACCCTCTAATCCAGGTAGCATTCTGGTAAACCTCTACAAAGCCTCCACAATCTTCTTTTTTTATTTTTTATTAGAAGCAGTTGTACGAGAGTAAGACAGTCAGCATATAAAATTATACAGTTAATGTACAGCTTCAATTTTAAATTTTTAACTTGGAAATAGAGGGAAAGAAAAGAGATGGACCAAGAGAGAGAAGGAGAGGTGCGAAGATAGGACCCCAGACTACCAAAGTAGTGTAGCCAAAAAGTGGATGAAAGAAAGAATTTGACTTGGAGCGGGGCCTAACATCGCCCCGCGCGGCTTAAGCGGCCGCGGAACTTACCATCGCCCGCCGGGGGCTTTAACATCGTGAGCCCCAGTCGTCTCGACGTTGCAGTTGGACTGCTGGACCGCGGGAGAAGAACAAAGGGAAGAGATAAGACTTTTGCCTTCCATCACAGTGAGGAGGTGTTGGAGATTCACTGTGATGGATGTTTGTGTAAATTGTGTTAAGTGTGTGTCTTGGGTTTTTTTTTGTAATGTTAAGACAGTAGAAAATGAAATTTCGTTCAAACCAAGCTGTTTGAATGACAATAAAAGGCATTCTATTCTATTCTAATGTTGTTTTTTTTATTTTCTATTTACATGAATCCATCCGAAGACTTCTTGAAGGCAAGTTTGAACTTCGTTTAAAACTCAGAGGAAGAACCAGTAGCTGTGCATTGCTAGTGAGAAACTACAATAGAAGATAGACTCAAAAAGCTGGAGTAAATCAGCGGGTCAGGCAGCATCCGTGGATAGATGGAATGGGGGACATTTCGGGTCGAGACCCTTCTTCAGACTGAGAGTCAAGGGAGAGGGAGACACAGAGATAAGGAAGGGCAAGGTGTGAAAACGAGACATCAAAGTGGACAAAGTTCAAGGAAAATGTAGAATAGATCATTGTTAGCTGGGAGAAGTTAACAACAAAGCAAGCAGAGATAAAATGTTGTCAGAGACAGTCAGACTGGTGGGAGAACTAGGAGGGGGGAGGGATGGAGAGGGAAAGCAAGGGTTACTTGAAGTTAGAGAAGCCAATGTTCATACCACTGGGGTGTAAGCTGCCCAAGTGAAATATGAGGTGCTGTTCCTCCAATTTGCCCTGGGCCTCACTCTGACAGTGGAGGAGGCCCAGGACAGAAAGGTAGCTTTGCTTTACCAGGGAGAGACTGCAATAGCATCAACGTGATCTCTGCACTCCTAATTTTATACTTTTAGCTCAATATTCTGACCAGAGAAGTGACTCTGGCAGTTACCCTATTGCATTCAGTACGGTAAAGGGAATGATTCTCAGATGGCTGGTTATTTATAACTCAGTTCCAGCACTGGAACAGACACGTATGATCATATCCTCTCGAAAGCTCAAGAATACAACAGGCCTGTGTGTTATCTTGAAGCAGCAGATAGACTGTGACTGAAGATAAGCTACAGAGAGGCAACAATGCAACTCTCAGCACTCCCTTCCTCTCTAACTTTGGCATTTTTCCCCTTTATTTATCCATGCCTTTCAGTGAAGGTATCGTTGATCTCACAAGGGCCTTAAGACTGGTGCGGGAGGATTGAAAGACCGTTAAGATTGTACAGAAGACAGACACAAAAAGCCGGAGTAACTCAGCTGGTCAGACAGCATCTCTGGAGAAAACATCTCTGGGTGGCATTGTGGAAGCTGCATGCGCTGGTAAACGGCTGCGGCTCGCCTGCAGTCCGTTTGTCTTTACTTTTTTATGTTGTTTTTTTTTGTTTTGTCTAGTTAGTTTTTGTTTTTTAGGTTGTGTTTATGTGGGGGGGGGGGTGTGGGGGGTTGAAACGGGGCTTGCTGTCTCTCTCTTCGGGGGAATACGACTTTTTTATCGTATCCCCCTTCTCTGCCTCCGTCTGCGCTGAGGCCTGATGGCGGAGCTGGCAGCCTCGAGACTCCGGAGGCAGAGCCAGTCAGGACTTGCACTGGGCCCAGCTCGAGGGTGGAACGGCGCTCCCGTCGGAGTGGCCCAGCCCGAGGTGGAACGGCACTCCCGTCAGAGTGGCCCAGCCCGAGGTGGAACAGCGCTCCCGTCGGAGTGGCCCAGCCCGAGGTGGAACGGAGCTCCCGTCGGAGTGGCCCAGCCCGAGGTGGAACAGCGCTCCCGTCGGAGTGGCCCAGCCCGAGGTGGAACGGAGCTCCCGTCGGAGTGGCCCAGCCCGAGGTGGAACAGCGCTCCCGTCGGAGTGGCCCAGCCCGAGGTGGAACGGCACTCCCGTCGGAGTGGCCCAGCCCGAGGTGGAACAGCACTCCCGTCGGAGTGGCCCAGCCCGAGGTGGAACGGCGCTCCCGTCGGAGTGGCCCAGCCCGAGGTGGAACGGCGCTCCCGTCGGAGTGGCCCAGCCCGAGGGTGGAACGGCACTCACGTGAGGGCAATCCGGCTCGGGGCTGGAACGGTGCTCCGGTGGCTGGGACGGCGTTCTGGCGGCTATGACCTGAGTGTTGAGCCGCGGGCCAGCGGCTGCGTCCGTTGGACTGGAGGGCGGCAGCTTCGACCACCCAGGGCCGCGGTGTTGGAGCCGGCCCGTTTGCGGGGTTCGGTGAGCCGCGGGACTGTTTGTACCATCGCCCGGTGGGGAATCGCCTCAGCGCAGAGGGAGAAGAGGAGGGAAGAGACTGCAACCCTAAGATTTTTGCCTCCACCACAGTGAGGAGGTGCTTGGTGGACACACTGTGGTGGTGTTAATTTGTGTTTATTGTTGTTATTATTATATGATTGTATGTATGACTGCAGGCACGAAATTTCGTTCAGACCGTAAGGTCTGAATGACAATAAAGGCATTCAATTCAATTCAATTCAATTCAATTCAATGGGAGCAGCAATAAATGCCTAAAGGTTGTTGTGCTGTACTACTATCCTTTGTCATACTGCAATGTATCGGGTCGAGACCCTTCTTCAGACTGAGTGCCAGGGGAAATGCAAAAAAAAGATATAGACGGTGATGTAGAGAGATGTTGAGCAAATAAATGAAAGATATGCAAAAAAGTTACGATGATAAAGGAAACGGGCCATTGTTTGCTGTGGAGTAGGTGAAAACGGGTTATAGACAATGAGATTCAATAAGATGACTTTGAAGCTGGTACGACTTGGGTGGGGGAGGAATGGAGAGAGAGGGGATGTAAGGGTTACTTGAAGTTAGAGAAATCAATATTCATACCACTGGGTTGTAAGCTACCCAAGCGAAATGTGAGATGCTGTTTCTCCAATTGCGTTTGGCCTCACTCTGACAAATGGGGCAGGCCCAGGACAGAAAGATCAGTGTTGGAATGGGAAGGGGAATTAGAGTGTATGGCAACCGGGAGATCAGGTAGGTCCAGGCAGACTGAACGAAGGTGTTCAACAAAACGATCGCCCAGTCTACGTTTGACCATTGAAACATTGACCCATTGGTACATTGAAACATTGACCACTGCACTATTGACCATTGAACCATTGAATTATTGACTATTGACCATTGAACCATTGAATCATTGACTATTGACCATTGAACCATTGAATCATTGACTATTGACCATTGAACATTGAACCATTGACCATTGAAACATTGACCATTGAACCAATGAATCATTGACTATTGATCATTGGACCATTGAACCATTGACCACTGGACCATTGAACCATTGACCACTGAACCATTGGACCATTGAACATTAAACCATTGAACATTAAACCATTGAACATTAAACCATTGACCATTGAACCATTGAACCATTGAACCATTGAACATTAGACCATTAGACCATCGAACCATTGACCATTGAACCATAGACCATCGAACCATTGACCATTGAACCATTGAAACATTGACCATTGACCATTGAACCATTGAATCATTGACTATTGATCATTGGACCATTGAACCATTGACCACTGAACCATTGGACCATTGAACATTAAACCATTGAACATTAAACCATTGACCATTGATCATTGAACCATTGACCATTGAACCATTGACCATTGAACCATTGAACATTAGACCATTAGACCATCGAACCATTGACCATCGAACCATTGACCACTGAACCATCGACCACTGAACCATCGACCATTGTACCAATGAACCATTGACCATTGACCATTGACCAAACTCTGATTTTGGAAGGCAGAGAAGTGAAGTGTGGGAATTATGAGGAATCAGCCTGAGGACCAAACTGAAGTTGTATCGTACTGTTGCCATACCCATCTTCCTCGAGTGTAGGAAGGAACTGCAGATGTTGGTTTATACCCAAGATAGACACAAAATGTTGGAGTAACTCAGTGGGACACGCAGCATCTCTGGCGAGGAGGACAGGGTGATGTTTCAGGTCGAGACCGCTATTCAGACTTCAGGTCTCGACCCGAAAAGTCACCCATTCCTTCTCTCGAGAGATGCCGCCTGTCCCGCTGAGTTACTCCAGCATTTTGTGTCCACCCACCTTTACTCTATCTATGCTTGTGAGACATGTCGTAGTACAATCAACTCGACGTGCACGAACGGAAGATCAAATAGAACAAGCTGTACAACAACTTTAGGCTGTGCACGCCACACGAAAGAAGAAGAAGACATGTCATGTGTACAGCAAACATGCCAGGCTGCTTGACCACTTCCATATGTCCACACACACTTCACACCAACATCAAATTAGGTGGCAGGATGACAAGAGTGTCTGATGACAGAATGTCAAAGCAGCCACTTTGTGGAGAGCTGGCCGAGGGAAAAGGATCAGATGGTGACAGGACAACAGGTTCAAAGTCCTGTGGCCCTGGAAGGGGTCCAGAGGTTTACGAGAATGATCCCAGGAATGAGTGGGTTAACATATGATGAGAGTTTATCCGTTACTAGGCCTGTACTCACTGGAGTTCAGAAGGATGAGGGGAAATAGTGAAAGGCCTGGATAGATTGGACGAGGAGAGGATGTTTTCACTAGTGGCAGAGTCTAGGACCAGAGGTCATAGCCTCAGAATTAAAAGACGTTCCTTTACTAATAGACAATAGGTGCAGGAGTAGGCCATTTGGCCCTTCTTGCCAGCACCGCCATTCAATGTGATCATGGCTGATCATCCCCAATCAGTACCCCGTTCCTGCCTTCTCCCCATATCCCCTGACTCCGCTATTTTTAAGAGCCCTATCTAGTTCTCTCTTGAAAGCATCCAGAGAACCTGCGTCCACAGAGAATTCCACAGACTCACCACTCTCTGTGAGAAAAAGTGTTTCCTCTTCTCCGTTCTAAATGGCTTAAAAGGAAGGAGATGAAGAGGAATTTCTTTAGTCAGAGGGCGGTGAATCTGTGAAATTATTTGCCACAGAAGGCTGTGAAGGCTGTCAATGGATATTTGTAAGGCAGCGATAGATAGATTCTTGAGTAATACGGGTGTCAGGAGTTATGGGGTGAAGACAGGAGGATGGGGTTAGGATGGAGAGATAGATCAGCCATGATTGAATGACGTAGATTTGATGGGCCGAATGGCCTAATTCGTCTCCTATCACTTATGAGCTTATGAAGACTGTCTTAGAACATCACTGAGGAGTTTAGTTTAATTTAGTTTACTGATACAGCTGGGAAAAAGGCCCTTCGCCCCACCGAGTCCGTGTTGACCAACGACCACCCGTACACTAGTACTACCCTGCACGCCAGGGACAATTTACAGAAGCCAATTAACCTGCAAACCTGCACGTATTTGGGATGTGGGAGGAAACCGGTGAACCCGAGGAAAGTGAAGTGGTCACAGGGAGAACGAACAAACTCCGGACAGACATCACCCATGTCAGGGTTAAAGCCGGGTCTCCGGCGCTGTGAGGCAGCAGTTCTACCGCTGCGCCATCGTGCAGCTTAAACATTGGTACACGCCGCTGGGAAGTACAAGCATTGGGCCGGCGTGTTTGACATTTCTGCATTAACTAAACGGTGCTTGTTCATTTGAGGAAGTTAGAATCGAGGAAGCATAGAGGAAAACAATATCTTGAAAACCAAGAACCACAGATGCTGCAGCATCCCACTCTGTCACACCTGTGATCGGAACATCTCAGCCTAGATTGGTCTGCCCAGCCTCCTCCGTACACTATCACAACTCAACTGACACGATTATTTGAGAATGGATGACAAACAACAACTAATTCTGGAATTCGGGCAGTCACGATGGCACAGCAGTACAGTTGCTGCTCTACAGTGCTTACAGCGCCAGAGTCCCGGGTGCGATCCTGGCTACGGGTGCTGTCGGAACGGAGTTTGTACATACATCCCCATGTCCTTTCATATTCGGCAGAGAAAGGAATATCTAACTTCTGCAGTTCCCTTAAAGCCCTGTCCCACTTAGGAAATCTGAACGGAAACCTCTGGAGACTTTGTGCCCCACCCAAGGTTTCCGTGCGGTTCCCGGAGGTTTTTGTCAGTCTCCCTACCTGCTTCCACTATCTGCAACCTCCGGCAACCACCTGCAACCTCCGGGAACCGCACGGAAACCTTGGGTGGGGCGCAAAGTCTCCAGAGTTCAGGTTTCCTAAGTGGGACAGGGGCATTATCCTTTCATCCTATCCACTATAATACCTTTCAACAAACCTCCCCAGTCTTTGTAGCCAACTCACTCCATATACCCAGAGTTTGTGGGCATCATGGTGGCGCAGTGGTAGAGTTGCTGCCTTGCAGCGCCCGAGACCCGGGTTCCATCCTGACTACGGGTGCTGTCTGTACGGAGTTTGTACGTTCTCCCCGTGACCTGCGGGGGTTTTCTCCAGAATTTCTGGTTTCCTCCCACACTCCAAAGACGTACAGGTGTGTAGGTTAATTGGTTTGGTGTAAAAGTAAATTGTTCCTACTGTGTATAGGATACTGTTATTGTGCAGGGACCGCTGGTCGGCCTGTTTCCACGTTACATCTCCAATCTAAACTAAAAATAATAATCTGATGCTTTCTGAAATGCTGAGGTGATTATCAACTCCTTTCACTGTTGGAACTACTTATTAATTTATAATTAAAAAGGCATCTAGTTATCCACATCTGCTTTGGAAAATAAGTCAGATCAGTGAACTCTGACAGACAAATATTTGCATTTGCAACATCTCCTGGAGTAACGCTGCCACTACGTCCTAATGCGACTGTTTCTCAATAATCGCTTCCTGGATCCATGCCACACCACAGGCAGACCATGTGAAATTAATTCAGTTCAGTTTAGCTTATTGTCACGTGTTCCTAGGTACAGTGAAAAGCTTTTGTTGCGTGCTAACCAGTCAGCGGAAAGACAGTACATGATTACAATCGAGCCATTCAGGAGGTGGGTAGGTAAAGTCAGTAAAGTCCGATCAAAGATGGTCCAAGGGTCACCAATGAGGTAGATAATAGTTCAGGACTGCTCTCTGCTTGTGGTAGGATGGTTCAGTTGCCTGATAACAGCTGGGAAGAAACTGTCTCTGAATCTGGAGGTGTGCGTTTTTACACTTCTATATCTTTTGCCTGATGGGAGAGGGGGGGAGAGGGAGTGGCCAGGGTGAGACTGGTCCTTGATTATGCTGCTGGCCTTGCCGAGGCAGTGTGAGGTGTAGATGGAGTCAATGGAAGGGAGGTTGGTTTGTGTGATGGTCTGGGCTGCGTCCACAATTTGCTGCAATTTCTTGCGGTCTTGGATGGAGCTGTTCCCAAACCAAGCAGTGATGCATCCCGATAAAATGCTTTCTGCGGCGCATCTGTGGAAGGTGGTGAGGGTTGTTGTGGTCATGCCAAACTTCCTTGGTGAGCTTTCGTGGACGTTGCTTCAAAATGGGTGGTCCAGGAGGAGTTGTGGTCATATTGACTCCCAGAATTTGACGTTTTCAACCATCTCTACTTCGACACCATCAATGCAAACTGGGCAATCTGTACCTCTTCACTTCCTGAAGTCGATCACTATCTCCTTTGTCCAGCAGACGTTAAGACAAAGCCAGTACACAGAGTGAAAGCTCACTCTGTGTTGAAGTGTTCCTTGTATAAGATGGCTGACCACGTGGGCTCGCCCAGAACGTACTGTCTCAGTGGCAAGATTGCCCTTGTCAGTCAAAGCTGCCTTTGATTTAAAACTCAACACATTATGAGCTGGTGATAAGCAGACCGGCTGCAGTGCACGGCTCACTGGAGGCCCTGCAGCAGAGGCTTAGGGCTCGGCTGGACCGGGCGCCGCTCCAAGAGGCTGAGCACGTGGACTGCACGCGACCTACAGCGGTGGAGCAGCGGCGGCGGACACCACGGCAACGCTTGGCCAGGCCCACCCTGCAACGTCACCATGACAACGGGCCTTCATGGTCAGGTCAAGATCCCTGCACTTACAACAACTGGGACTTGAAAATGGTGCTAAACTGGCGACTCTGTACGACTTTTATATTCTCAGTGGTACGACTGCTGTACGCTTGTACTGTATCTGAGATGTATCTAAGCGCTTACAGTGATATGCATAGTGATACCTGTACTGAACTGTATTAGTGTGAAGAAAGATCTCGACCAGAAACGTCACCTATTCCTTCGCTCCATAGATGCTGCCTCACCCGCTGAGTTTCTCCGGCATTTTTGTCTACCTTCGATTTCTCCAGCATCGGCAGTTCGTTCTTAAACGAACTATATACAAACATGAGTTTCACTTGTCCTCGGCACAAGTGACAAATAAAGTACCAGACCATAAATTATAAAGAAGAGAGGGAAGAAGGGAAAGAGATGGAACTTTTGTTTACCTTCCATCACAGTGAGGAATGTGGGGCAATCGCTGTGGTGGATAGTCATGTTCAAAATGCATTTGTTGCTCTCTTTATTGGCTGGGCTGTGTAGCAATCCAAATTTCACTGTTACCTTTAATTGGTACATGTGACAATAAACAAAGCTTGAAACCTTAAACCTATGGTGCATCATTACCACCAGATCAGGGGAACTTGATATCAGAGAGACAGATGCTGGAATTAGGAGCAAAGAGCAAGCTGCTGGGTCAGAAACATCTCTGGAGGGAAATGGACAGTCGGCATTTCAGCTCGGGACCCTTCCTCGCGACTGAAAGAGCAGAGAGATAGCCGGTATCAAGAGATGGGGGGGATATTGGTAAGATAAGTGGTAGATGCATCTCGGTGAGGAGGTGTTGATGGAGCCTTACAAAAGGCCCCCATCAGTAGTGGTCTATTTAATTACTAAGAGTCAGTGTATCTTGGTAATAGCCAATCAACACATTCTATGTTCCAGATAAACACTGACACCATTTAGTTTACTTTAGTTTAGTTTAGAGATACAGCGCGGAAACAGGCCCTTTCGGCCCACCGAGTCCGCGCCGACCAGCGATCCCCGCACACTAACACTATCCTACTCCCACGAGGGGCAATTTACATTTACACCAGGCCAATTAACCTACAAACCTGCACGTCTTTGGAATGTGGGAGGAAACCGACGATGTCGGAGAAAATCCACGCTGGTCACGGGGAGAACGTACAAACTCTGTACAGACAGCACCCGTGGTCGGGATAGAACCCGGGTCTCTGGCGCTGTGAGGCAGCAACTCTAACGCTGCGCCACCGTGACGCCCTGGCAGCTCCAGCTCATTCAGGAGGTCACAGGTCTGCTGCCAGGCTCCGACTACCAGCCACCCAGTAAGGCGACAACAAGTTGGCTTCACCCACACAACTTTCCAAGATTCATATGCAGGTTTATTTTTGGCCTCCTGAATGTCTTTGAGGCCGGCTTACCTCTTTAAGGTTAGAGTTACAGAGACCGTAACCATGGATTGACGACCTCTTGGCTATGAGCAAGAGCACAGAGGTTCCACGCACACACACACACGCACACACAGGGTGCTTCTCACCTGTCTCTGCTCCATGACCCCTTGCATGGCATATTTGGGAACACAGTTCAGAGAACCAGAGGTCAGTGGCTTGATTTTTGCATTACTTGTTCTGAATTTATTCCAATAACTAATGATCCCCACAACATAGAGCGGCAGGGTGGCGCATCTGCTCGAGCCGCTGCCACACCTGGGTTCGATCCTGACTTCGGGTGCCATCCATGTGGAGTTTGCACGTCCTCCCCGTGACCGCATGGGTTTTTATCCAGGTGCTCAGGTTTAGGTTATTTTAGTTTAGAGAATGCGGAAACAGGCCCTTCGGCCCACCAGGTCCGTGCTGACCAGCGATCCCCGCACGCTAACACGATCCTGTATGTTTCCATCAACATTCCAAAGTAGTATGCGTTTGTATTGGCCTCTGTGAATTCCCCCCCCCCCCCGCCCCCCCCGAGTGTGCAGGGAGTGGATGCAAACGCCCAACTTCGGCAGAAAGGAAAGTGTGGGAAGTTAGTATAATGGACAATAGGTGCAGGAGTAGGCAATTCGGACCTTCGAGCCAGCAGCGCCATTCAATGTGACCATGGCTGATCATCCCCAATCAGTACCCCGTTCCTGCCTTCTCCCCATATCCCCTGACTCCGCTATCTTTAAGAGCACTATCTAGCTCTCCCTTGAAAGCATCCAGAGAACCTACCTCCACCGCCCTCTGAGGCAGAGAATTCCACAGACTCACAACGCTCTGTGAGAAAAAGTGTTTCCTCATCTCCGTTCTAAATGGCTTACCCCTTATTCATAAATTGTGGCCCCTGGTTCTGGACTCCCCCAACATCGGAAAAATGTTTCCTGCCTCTAGCGTGTCCAAGCCCTTAACAATCTTATATGTTTCAATAAGATCCCCTCTTATCCTTCTAAACTCCAGAGTGTACAAGCCCAGCCGCTCCATTCTCTCAGCATATGACAGTCCCGCCATCCCGGGGATTAACCTTGTAAACCTACGCTGCACTCCCTCAATAGCAAGAATGTCCTTCCTCAAATTAGGAGATCAAAACTGCACACAATACTCCAGGTGTGGTCTCACTCGGGCCCTGTACAACTGTAGAAGGACCTCTTTGCTCCTATACTATATAAAGGATAATATAACAAGACGTTCAGAAAATACTAATTTCTGAAAATGGCCCATCTGCAACTGGCTTCTCAACCTCTCAACTAAGAAGGAACTACAGATGCCGGTTTAAACTGAAGATAGACACAAAATGCTGGAGTAACTCAGCTGGTCAGGCAGCACCTCTGGAGAGAAGGAATGGGTGACGTTTTGGGTCGGATCTTGAGAAAGGTCTCGACCCGAAACGTCACCCATTCGAGTCTGGAGAAAGGGAGGAGGTAGAGGGGCAGGAGGTTGCAGGGGACAGTACCTGGGGAGGGATGAGTGTACCTCGGAGTTGTGGAGGGGGTGCAAAAAGACTGCACAAGGAGTATGAAGAAGACTGCAAAAAGCGGTGAGCACTGCCCGCTCCATCATGGGTACTGACCTCCTCACCGTCGAAGGGATCTACAGGAGGCACTGCCTCAGAAAGGCAGCCAGCATCACCAGAGACCCACACCCACCCTGGCCACACTCTCAACTCACTCCTACCATTGGGAAGAAGGTACAGGAGCCTGGAAACTGCAACGTCCAGGTTCAGGAACAGCTGCTTCCCCACAGCCATCAGGCTATTAAACACTACAACCTCAAATAAACTCTGAATTATGATAGACTATTATTGTTATTATTGCACTATTATTGTTTGTTTGCTTTTTTTGTGTACATATGTGTGTGTGTGTGTGTATATATAACTTTTTTTCTCTCTCTGGTTTATCATATTGTTTACAGAGTACTGAAGAAGGGTTTCGGCCCGAAACGTCGCCTATTTCCTTCGCTCCATAGATGCTGCTGCACCCGCTGAGTTCCTCCAGCAATTTTGTGTACCTACTGTGTTTACACATTCTGTGGTGCTGCAGCAAGTAAGAATTGCATTGTTCTATCTGGGACACATGACAATAGCTGGCCCAAAAGCTCGCCGGACATGGAATATCGGGATGGAGTCACTGGAAACGCGAGGCGTGGAGAGCAAAGGCGGTAGGAGAGTAAAGCGGGGTATTGCCTCCAGCGTCGTTGTCGGCTGCAGGCGGTTGCCCCCGGAGCACAAGATGGCCGACGAGGAGGGGAGGGACGACGGTTCGTGGGCTGAGCCGGTCGCGGGCCACGGAGGGGATCGGGAGCCTCTCCGGAAGAATAAACACGCGGGAATCCAGACTTTGAACGATGAAATAGCGCAAACACAGCTACGGCATTATACGCAAAATGAATTTCACTCTGTAGTGTTTAATTGCATATATGACAATGAATACCCATTTAGTTTAGAGATACAGAGCGGAAACAGGCCCTTCGGCCCGCACCGACCAGCGATCCCCGCACACTAACTATCCCACTGGGGACAATTTTTACATTTCCCAAGCCAATTAACCGACAAACCTGTACGTCTTTGGAGTTTGGGAGGAAAACAAAGATCTGAGAGAATACCCACGCAGGTCACGGGGAGAACGTACAGACTCCATACAGACAGCACCCGTAGTCGGGATCGAACGCGGGTCTCCGGCGCTGCCTTCGCAGTAAGGCAGCAACTCTACCGCTGCGCCACCGTGACCGCCCTGGAACCATTGGAAGATGTGACTGGTGGCGGGACCAGGTTGAAGGTGATGGAAATGCTGGAGAATAGTTATTATCTATGCTCTGCATATTAATAGAATGAGAAGACATAATTTATTGAAAGGGAAATCATATTTGATAAACCCAACTGCCGATTTTTGAGCGTGTCACACCCAAAAACAGATTAGTTACGTACGTACTTAAAAAGGCAAGACTCCGTGATTTACCATTGACCGGTTAACAGCTGTCTCTTTCTCCGGATTCGGAAGAAAAGGGTATGAGGAATTCTAATTTCAATACAAGAGGCAAGAGGAAGGATAGGCATTAAAGGGTGTTCACAGAACAGGTGCAATGCAGTATTTACAATGAAAAACTAAATCACGTGGTCTTGTTTGACTATTACTTAACTACACATACTATAAACCATGAACAGTAGAGTCTAAAGTCCACCGATAGTTACTCAACGCCACACCACTAGTCTAGTGAAGTTGCTGTGGAAGTCCTTGGTAACGATAGCGATTCAAGATTACCTTTGTTATCTTAAGAAGGTACGTCTGCACTGGACAACTCACAATTTTTCAACAGACTTAAAGTGATCAAAATGGAAATATACACATTAATAACCTCTTTAATAAAAACTCTATGTGACTGGTCACTTGGTGGCAAAAACAGGAAAGTAGATTATTATATGAATGGTGGCTGATTAGGAAAAGGGGAGATGCAACGAGACCTGGGTGTCATGGTACACCAGTCATTAAAAGTAGGCATGCAGGTGCAGCAGGCAGTGAAGAAAGCGAATGGTATGTTAGCATTCATAGCAAAAGGATTTGAGTATAAGAGCAGGGAGGTTCTACTGCAGTTGTACAGGGTCTTGGTGAGACCACACCTGGAGTATTGCGTACAGTTTTGGTCTCCTAATCTGAGGAAAGACATTCTTGCCATAGAGGGAGTACAGAGAAGGTTCACCAGACTGATTCCTGGGATGGGAGGACTTTCATATGAAGAAAGACTGGATAGACTCGGCTTGTACTCGCCGAAGAATTTAGAAGATTAAGGGGGGATCTTATAGAAACGTACAAAATTCTTAAGGGCTTGGACAGGCTAGATCCAGGAAGATTATTCCCGATGTTGGGGAAGTCCAGAACTAGGGGTCACAGTTTAAGGATAAGAGGGAAGTCTTTTAGGACCGAGATGAGAAAATCATTCTTTACACAGAGAGTGGTGAATCTGTGGAATTCTCTGCCACAGAAGCTAGTTGAGGCCAGTTCATTGGCTATATTTAAGAGGGAGTTAGATGTGGCCCTTGTGGCTAAACGGTTCAGGGGGTATGGAGAGAAGGCAGGTATGGGATGCCGAGTTGGATGATCAGCCATGATCATATTGAATGCTCAATATGAATATTGCAGGCTCAAAGGGCCGAATGGCCTACTCCTGCACCTATTTTCTATGTTTCTATGTTCTTCGGCAAGCAACGACTGATGTTTCTGGGCTATGACATGTTATCACCTTACAGTGACGCATCGAGGAGTGCAAGTCCGTAGATCTCCGAGTGTTGTAAGCAAAGTTGATGCCTTACAGCGCTGGAGACCGAAGTTCCATCCCGACTACGGGTGCTGTCTGTACGGAGTTTGTACGTTCTCCCCGTGACCTGCATGGATTTTCTCTGAGATCTTCTACACTCCAAAGACATACAGGTTTGCAGGTTAATTGGTTCGGTGTACGTGTAAAATTGTCCTCAGTGTGTGTAGGATAGTGTTAGTGTGCGGGGATCGCTGGTCGGCGCGGACCCGGTGGGCTGAAGAGCCTGTTTCCACTCCGTATCTCTAAACTAAATGGGGTGGGAGATGGCAACCTCCACGTGGTCCGTCCTGTTTCGACGAATGCAATCAACCTGGCGTGCACAATCAAATAGATCAAATAGAACAAGTTGTGCTACACCTTTAGGCTGTGCACGCCATAAGCAGGAAGAAGAACTAAACTAAATCTAATGCCACATCTCAGCCTTCTACGCTATAGAGATAAAATCCATAGCCTGTCCACTCTCTCTGTATAACTCAAGCCCTCCATCCCAGCGACATCCTTGCAGATCTTTTCTGCACCCTCTCCAGTTTAAAGACCTGCTCCCTATTGCTAGGTAACCAGGACTGCACAGAATTCGGATAGATCATATTAAAACCTTTCCTGAAGAAATGTGCCCTTAATATTTCCATGAATCTTACAGGGATATGGTTAAACCATAATGTTCTGGAGGAACTCAGCGGGTCAGGCAGCATCTGTGAAGGGAACGGACTGATGACCTTTTGGGTCGAGACCCTCCTTCAGACCGACATGGAATTGGGTATCTCCTGTGCAGATAATTGGGATAAGTCTGAAGAAGGATCTCGACCCAAAACGTCACCCATTCCTTCTATCCAGAGATGCTGGATCTTATAGAAACATATAAAATTATCAAGGGATTGGACAGGCTAGATGCAGGAAACATGTTCCCGATGTTGGGGGAGTCCAGAACCTGGGGTCACAGTTTAAGAATCAGGGGTAGGCCATTTAGGACTGAGATGAGGAAAAGAAACGTTTTCACCCAGAGAGTTGTGAATTTGTGGAATTCTCTACCACAGAAGGCAGTGGGGGCCGATTCACTGGATGCATTTAAGAGAGAGGTTGATTGAGCTCTGAGGGCTAGCAGAATCAAGGTGTATGGGGAGAAGGCAGGAACGGGGTACTGATTGTGGATGTTCAGTCATGATCACATTGAATGGTGGTGCTGGCTCGAAGAGCCGAATGGCCTCCTCCTGCATCGATTGTCTATGTATCTACGTATCGATGCTGCCTGCCCCGCTGAGTTGCTCCAGCTTTTTGTGTCTATTGAGACAAACAATATCCTGCCAGATTGATGAAATGGTATGAATCGTAGCAAGGGCCCAGAAGTGTTGGGCTCAACTTCCTAACATTGGGTTTCTCATTTAATGCATGTAATGCTCTTTGCTTTTATCCGCCTGAAATCACGGTGTCATTTAATTCCAGGTCAACAATGGTCCAAGCCGCACAATCGGGCGACTAGAAAGAAACTAACAATGAACGACATCAAAGAGTTACTTATTAAGTGAATCACATTCCTGATTTCCCAAATCAGTGCGGCGGCGCTGCCTTGATCGTGCCTGAACTATATAACCATATAACCATATAACAATTACAGCATGGAAACAGGCCATCTCGACCCTTCTAGTCCGTGCCGAACACATAATCTCCCCTAGTCCCATATACCTGCGCTCAGACCATAACCCTCCATTCCTTTCCCATCCATATAACTATCCAATTTATTTTTAAATGATAAAAACGAACCTGCCTCCACCACCTTCACTGGAAGCTCATTCCACACAGCTACCACTCTCTGAGTAAAGAAGTTCCCCCTCATGTTACCCCTAAACTTCAGTCCCTTAATTCTCAAGTCAGCTGCTTTTAACTCTGCTGATAAACTCGCTGCAGTAACCCACGCACAGATAGAACAGGGCATATCGAGTCACAGTGTGGCTGTGTACAGAGACTTGCCAGCAAGGAAGGCTGCTGTGCCCAGTGCACCAGAGTAGAATGACATGTTAGTTAGATAAGTAATTAGATAGTTAGTTTAGTTAGTTTGTTAGTTTAGTTTAATGTCACGTGTGCCAAGGTACAGTGAAAGGCTTTTGTTGCGTGCTACGGAGGGGTTAGGAGGGAAGAGATACATCAGCCGCGATTGAATGGCGGAGTAGACTTGATGGGCCAAATGGCCTAATTCTGCTCCTATCACTTATGACCTATCCAATCAGCGGAAAGACAACACATGATTACAATCGAGCCATTTGCAGTGCGCAGATACATGATAAGGGAGTAACGTTCAGTGCAAGGTAAAGCCAGTAAGGTCCGATCAAGAATAGTCCGAGGATCTCCAATGAGGTAGATAGTAGTTCAGGTGCTGTTCACTCACGCTTGCCAGCACGTACAGCCTTGACTACGGGTGCTGTCTGTACGGTTTGTATGTTCTCCCCATGACCTGTGTGGGTTTTCTCCGGGTGCTCCGGTTTGCTCCCACACATACAGGTTTGTAAGTTAATTGGCTTGGTAAAATTGTAAATCGTCCCGATTATGTGTAGGATAGTGTAAGTGTAAGGGGATCGCTGGTCGGAGCGGACTCGGTGGGTCGAAGGGCCTGTTTTCATGCTGTATCTCTGAACAAGGGGGAAGATACAGAGTGCAGAATATAGTTCTCATCATTGTAGCGCATCAGTTCCAGAGACAAAGTCCAATGTCTGCAATGGGGTAGAGGTGAATCGGCCAGCACCCTAGCTTATGGAAGGACCGTTCAGAAGCCTGATAACAGAGGGGAAGGAGCTGTTCCCGAGTCTGGTGGTGCACGCTTTCAAGCTTCTGTTCCTTCTGTGGAGAAGAAGGAATGACCGGGGTGGGACAGATTTTAGATTATGTTGGCTGCTTTTCCCGAGGCAGCGTGAAGTGTATAAAGTTAATGGTGGGGAGTCTATCGGTGTGACGGACTGGACTTTACCTACAACCCTCTATGGCGGATAGGGCGTCCCGATGGCGCAGCGGTTGAGTTGCTGCCATTCAGCGCCAGAGACGCGGGTTCGATCCTGACTACGGGTGCTGTCTGTACGGAGTTTGTACGTTGCCCCCGTGACCGTGTGGGTTTTCTCCAAGGTCTTCGGTTTCCTCCCACACTCCAAAGACGTACGGGTTTGTAGGTTAATTGGCTTGGTATAAATGTACATTGTCCCTAGTGGTCATATTTCTGCTGGATCTCTAAAACTAAAAATAAAACACTTGTGCATATCATTTGCCAAAAAAAAAAATCATCTTTTGACTCTTGACACGAGGAAAGGCAAGAATACAAATCAACGTTACAAGAACCAAACAGCATCACCTCAGTCTAACTGTGTGTTGACAATGATAGTTATGTCACTTGTCTGAAGAATGGTCTCCAAAACATCCCCACGTCCTTCTCTCCAGAGATGCCGCTTGTCCTGCTGAGTTACCCCAACATTGTGAGTCTGTCTTCGACAATTACGCTACATTGTGTAGCAGCAAAGCAATCAACGGTCCGGTGGGGTATATGAGCGTTCCTGTCCGCACCCATCTTAGAACCTCCAAACTCACGAGCGACTAGTCTTATTAGACGTAATGACGTCAAGTTGGGAAAAGGGGAAGTACAACGGGATCTGGGGGTCCTTGTACATCAGTCTATGAAAGTAAGCATGCAGGTACAGCAGGCAGTGAAGAAAGCGAATGGCATGTTGCCCTTTATAACAAGACAAATCGAATATAGGAGCAATGAGGTCCTTCTGCAGTTGTTCAGAGCCCTAGTGAGACTACACGGGGAGTATTGTGTGCAGTTTTGGTCCCCTAATTTAGGGAAGGACATTCTTGCTATTGAGGGAGTGCAGCGTAGGTTTACAAGGTTAATTCCCGGGATGGCGGGACTGTCATATGCTGAGAGAATGAAGCAGCTGGGCTTGTGCACTCTGGAGTTTAGAAGGATAAGAGGGGATCTCATTGAAACATATAAGATTGTTAAGGACTTGGACACGCTAGAGGCAGGAAACATGTTCCCGATGTTGGGGGAGTCCAGAACCAGGGGCCACAGTTTAAGAATAAGGATTAAGCCTTTTAGAACGGAGACAAGGAAACAATTTTTCTCACAGAGAGTGGTGAGTCTGTGGAATTCTCTGCCTCAGAGGGCAGTGGAGGCAGGTTCTCTGGATGCTTTCAAGAGAGAGTTAGATAGGGCTCTTAAAAATAGCGGAGTCAAGCGATATGGGGAGAAGGCAGGAACAGGGTACTGATCGGGGATGATCAGCCATGATCACATTGAATGGCGGTGCTGGCTCGAAGGGCCAAATGGCCTACTCCTGCACCTATTGTCTATTGTCTATTGAATTGCTGCTATACTGGCACACAGCCAACTGCAGGCACTGGGAGTCGGATGTAGAGTAATGGACTATTGGCAGGAAGACAACATTACTATAGCTGAGTCTGGTGTCGAGACAACAACCTCTCTCTCAATGTCAGCAAGACAAAGGAGATAGTGATGGGCTTCAGGAAGTGAAGCGGTTCACATACCCCAACTTGCACGTACGGCGCCGAAGTAGAGATGGTTGAAAGCTTCAAGTTCCTAGGATTCAATATCAATAACATGGTCTCCTGGACCACCCATATTGAAGCAATGACCAAGAAAGCACACCAACACCTCCACTTCCTCAGAAGACGTAGGAAGTTCGGCATGTCCCCAACAACTCTCACCAACTTCTACAGATGCGCCGTGGAAAGCGTTGTACCGGGATGCATCACAGCACAGTTTGGGAACAGCTCCATCCAAGACCGCAAGAAATTGCAGAGAATTGTGGACGCAGCCCAGACCATCACACAAACCAACCTCCCTTCCATTGACTCCATCTACACCTCACACTGTCTCAGCAAGGCCAGCAGCATAATCAAGGACCAGTCGCACCCCCGCCACTCCCTCTTCTCCCCTCTCCCATCGGGCAAAAGTATAGCAGTGTGAAAACGCACACCTCCAGATTCAGGGACAGTTTCTTCCCAGCTGTTATCAGGCAACTGAACCATCCTACCACAACCATCGAGCAGTGCTGAACTACTGTCTACCTCATTGGTGACCCTCGGACTCTCATTGATCAGGCTTTGCACTAAACCTAGCACTACGACTGGTCAGCACGCAACAAAAGCTTTTCACTGTACCTCGGTACACGTGGCAATAAACTAAACTGTAACTGAATGGATCGACAGTAAGCTGACTCTTAATTCTTTGGATCTTGCAAGGAATTACATGTACTTAATTGACAGCACAAAATCTGCCAAGCAGACCAACAGCAGTACTCATATCCCATATCAACCACTTCTCACACAAACTCTAACACACACAGAATGAACAGCACAAGAGAACATTTGGAGCCCGAAGAAGCATCTGGAGCCGAAATGCCACCTGTCTGTCTCCTCTAGGGATGCTGCCTGACCCACTGAGTTACTCCAGCACTTTGCGTTCTACACAAGATTCCAGCGTCTGCCGCTCCTTGTGTGTAGAATATTTGGGCCACTGTGCCTGCAGACGCTCTGTGGTTACTTAGTTAGTTAGTTTAGTCTATTGTCACGTGTACCGAGGTACAGTGAAAAGCTTTAGTTACGTGCTAGCAGAAAAACAATACATGATTACAATCAAGCCATTCACAGTGTATGGATACATGATAAGGGAATAGCGTTTAGTGCAAGGCACTGCCCCCCCCCCCCCCCATATTTCAAAACATTTATGTCATGATCATATTGCCTAAACTTTCAGGTTAAGCTTACCAATATTCCTGGTCTCACACTGACCATTTATTCAGAAGCCATTGAAAGGTACAGCAGTAATATTAGTCCAAGTGGGAGAGTCTAGGACTAGAGGTCATAGTCTCAGAATTTCTTTAGTCAGATGGTGGTGAATCTGTGGAATTCTTTCCACAGAGGGCCGAGGAGGCCAAGTATTTTTCAGCCCATTGAACCCATGCCTCTTCTTCTTCTTACCGAGTCCACATCACAAGATTGAAAGTTGTTCAGCCAGGGCGGAACACACTTCTCGGCATCTGCATACAATGGTGTCTGTCTTGTCGCTTCTTGTGCGTGGTGGTGGAAAGATTGGTGGAGATAGGGCCGCGACGTGAACGCTCTTTCCTATACACTCATTTATATCAATCTTTCCTTTTCATTCTCCCCACCTTCTCATCAACTGCCCCGCAAGATTTCACCACCCCCTACACCAGAGGTTCCCCAGGCAACTTTAGTAGCACATAACAATGTTATTTCACTTATTTATGAACAACTAATGATGAACAGATTACCAGAACCAAACACAGTCAGTCAATGAGAAAAAATAGGTACAAATCCAGAATTAACACATTTACCCCCTGGGTAGGTGAAATTTACCCCCTGGGTAGGCGAAATTTACCCCTAGGGTGGGAACCCTTGCCTTAAACATTCCAGATGATTTGGCTAGCAGCCGATACATCCGTTCAGTTCAGTTTAGTTTATTGTCAGATGTACAGTGAAAAGCTTTTGTTGCGCGCTAACCAGTCAGCAGAAAGACAATACATGATTACAATCGAGCCATTCACAGTGTAGATACATGATAAGGGAATAACGTTTAGTGCAAGGTAAATCTAGCAAAGTCGGATCAAAGGGTAGTCTGAGGGTCATCGAAGAGGTAGTTAGTAGTTTGGCATCTGAACTACATGTTTGTGGTGTGGGAGGGAATCAGAGCACCCATGGGAAACCCAAGCAGGAACAGGGAGAACGTGCAGACTCCACGCAGACTGCAGCCAAGGTCAGGATGGAGCCAGGGGTCTCGGGCACTGAGAGGAAGTGGCTCCGTCAGCTGCGCAACCGTGCCACCAGACACCTCCCCCACAACTTGGCAACATAGGCTTCCTAACTTGAAGCACATGGTCGAGAAAACCTTGACACAAATTAACTTACCATCTGAAGAATAAACAGAGTCAACGAAAACCACAGCCAGGAAGTACCAGATTAACCAGAGTGCCGCCATTGTTGGATCCAAATTGATCTGTAAGAGAAAGATCCACATTAAACTTCATATCCTCCAATACGTTTTGTCTCCCTCAGTCAACCTGCTGTCGTTCAGTGTCTCTGCCACAAGTTAAATTTCGCTTGGGCAGCTTACAACCCAGCGATACGAATATTGATTTCTCTAACTTCAAGTAAACCTTGCTATCCCTCTCTCTCTCCGTTCCTCACCCACCCTAGTCGTCGTACTAGTTTCACTGTCATCCTGTTGTGTTCGTCTGTCTGTATCACTCCTTATCACCCAGCCCACAATGGACCATTGTGGGCTCCACCTTTCCCTGATCATCGTGACTTTTTTGCATATCTTTCATTCATATGTTCTATATCTCTCTACATCACCGTCTGTATCTCTCGTTTCCCTCTCCCCTGACTCTCAGTCTGAAGAAGGGTCTCGGCCCAAAACTTCACCCATTCCTTCTGTCCAAAGATGCAGCCTGTCCCGTTGAGTTACTCCAGCCTTTTTGTGTCTATCTGGGGGTTTAAACTAATCTGGGAAATCATAGTCACAGATAAGAAAATGAATGCAAGTATAGAGAGGAGAGCAAGAAAATCTAGTAAATAGGAGAGGCTGGGGAGGACAAGGAGTGAAGGTCTGACATGTTAACGGCCTGTCGCAGGTAGGCGATTTTTTCGGCGACTGTCGGCGACAGTCACAGTCGTTGCAGGTCGCAGAAAAACCGGCGACTGGACTCCCCCTACAACAATGTCTACGGCAACCTATCACCTAGTCGACGTAAAGGTACGGACAACCGGCGACCCATCAGGACGCCCACCTACGACCACACCTACGACAACCTACGTCCACACAGGCGACAACCTACGACCACTGAAGTCAACCTACATCCACCCACGACAAGCTACGACCCTGTCGGTGACAACTGAAGACAATTCAGTTGCTGGTACCTGACGTAGGTTGACGTTGGTAGTCGCTGATAGAATTCACCAAAGTCAGTACTGGCGACAACCAATATCACCTGGCGACAACCTGCGTCATCCTGGTGACAACCTGCGTCATCCTGGTGACAACCTACCACAGCACCTACGACAGGAGAAGACAAGCTACGTCAAGCCCACAGTCGCCGAAACGTTTTGAACGTTTCAATATCCAGCGGCGACCAGAAAAAGGTTCTGACTCTTTAGACAACTTGAGGAGATGACTAATGACCATACAGGTGTCACCCCGCGACCATGTGGCGACAGCCTAGTCACCTGTAGTCTCCAAAAAAAATCGCCTAAGTGGGACAGGCCCTTTAAGTTGCATTTTCTTTCCTGCAAGAAGTTGGACAGGAACCGATGCACTTAGAGCATGGATCGACACATCGGACTGTGATATTAGTCCTAGTGGGAGGGTCTAGAACTAGAGGTCATAGAATCAAAGGATGTTCTATTAGGAAGGAGATGAGGAGAATTTTCATTAGTCAGAGGGTGGTGAATCTGTGGAATTCATTGCCACAGAAGGCTGTGGAGGCAAAGTCAGTGGATATTTTTAAGGCAGAGATAGGTAGATTCTTGAATTGCAAGGGGTTATGGGGAGAGGGCAGGAGAATGGGGTTAGGATGGAGAGAAAGATCAGCCATGATTGAATGGCGGTGTAGACTTGGTGGGCCGAATGGCCTAATTCTACTATCACATGATCTTATGATGATAAATATTACAGTGACATGGTTGAGGAATGGGTGGATCTGGCAGCTCAATGTCCTAGGGTCTAAAGGCTACCGAGATGACCCATTCAGATAGGATGGGTCCATAGGTCAAAGTCATAAATGGGAAAAGGCTGTCTGACCCACTGAGTTATAGTCATAGAGTGATACAGTGTAGAAACGGGCCCTTCGGCCCAACTTGACCACGTGTCCCAGCTACACTAGTCCCACCTGCCTGCGTTTGGTCCATATCCCTCCAAGCCTGTCTTATCCATGTACCAAGAGTTACTCCAGCTTTTTATCTTCTGATTTCAATGGCGCCAGCCAGGAACTCTGTAACGTTGATTGGGAGAGTCAGTTTGCATGGAAATGACATCTGGCAAGTGGGAGGCTTTCACAAGTGAGATAAGAAGAAGTCGGGGACAGCATGTTCCAGTGAAAGGCATGGCTGGCAGGCAGGCAGGTTCAGGGAACCTTGGCTGATAAGAAAAATCAGAAAATAGGAGGGATATGCCAGGTAGGCAAAAGGTATCAAGTGAGTCCCTTAAGGAGTAGTGGGCATGTGAGAGTACCCTTAAGGGGATAACTAGCAAGGCAAAAATCATACGTTGGGTGGCACGATGGCGCAGCGGTAGAGTTACTGCTTCACAGCGCCGGTGACCCAGGTTCGATCCCGACTACGGGTGCTGTCTGTACGAAGTTCGTACGTTCTCCCCGTGACCTGCGTGGGTTTTCTCCGCCATCTTCGGTTTCCTCCCACACTCCAAAGACGTGCAGGTTTGTAGGTAAATTGGCTTGGTATAAATGTAAACTGACCCTAGTGCGTGTAGGATAGTGTTAGTGTGCGGGGATCGCATGTCGGTGTGGACTCGGTGGGCCGAAGGGCCTGTTTCCATGCTGTGTCTCAAACTAAACATGTGATATAACATGTGATAAGTCTGGCAGACAGGATGCAAAAGAATTCTGAAAGCTTCCATAAGTGTACTAGGAGCCAAAGGTCTAGCCTTAAGGATCAGTGTGGTGATCTGTGCATGGAACCATAAGAAATGGGAGAGGTCTTATACTTCTCATCTGTATTTACCGCGGAGAAAGAAATAGAAACTAACGAGTTCAGCGGAAGCCACAGTGAAATGGAGCATGTTAGCATTAAAGAAAGGTGGTGCAGGCTTTGGAGAGGATGCAGAAGATCATAAGGAATAGGAGCAGAATTAGGCCATTCGGCCAAACAAGTCCACACCGCCATTCAATCATGGCTGATCTATCTCTCCCTGCTAACCCCATTCTCCTGCCTACTCCCCATAACCTCTGGTACTAGGTTTACCAGCATGCTGCCTGCATGAGAAGGTAAGGATGGCTGGTCAAACTTAGATTGTTTTCTCTGGAGTGTCAGAGGCTGAGACCTGATCGAAGTATGTAAAATTATGAGAGGCTTAAATCGGGTAGACTGCTTAGTTTAGTACAGGTACAGCACGGAAACAGGCCCTTCTGCCCACCAAGTCCGTGCCAACCAGTGATCCCCGCACACTTGCACTATCCTATGTTGTGGTGTTTTATGCAACACTCCCCTCGCCTTCATCTCCACTGAAGACAGACACAAAATGCTGGAGTAACTCAGCGGGACAGGCAGCATCACTGGAGAGAAGGAACACCCGGATGATTCTCTTTCCCCTGACTATCCGTCTGAAGAAGGGTCTCGACCCGAAACGTCACCCATTCCTTCTGTCCAGAGGCGCTGCCTGTCCCGCTGAGTTACTCCAGCATCTTGTGTCCATCTTTGGTGTAAACCAGCATCTGCAGTTCCTTCCTACACATTTCGGCTGCTCCGCTGCGAGATCTCCTCAAGGTATGCCCACTTTGAAGAAGTTCTCCTCCTCTCTCCGACGAGGGTTCTTCAACATCCTCTCTCGCTGCTCCCCGTCTGTGATTCCTCTTGCCCTCCGACGCTACCACCGCGTTTTAAACCAGACTTGCGACAACAGGAAGAAGGGTCTCGACCCGAAATATCACTCATTCCTTCTCTCCACAGGTGCTGCCTGTCCCGCTGAGTTACTCCAGCACTGTGTGTCTATCTCCTTCATATCTACCCCGGGATATGTCCTGTCCCACCAACAAGACTGATCAAGTAGAGTTACTTGTTCAATGGTTGGCAATTGGGCAGGAGCTACTCATGGGAATCCTATGCCTTAGGTCAGAAGGGATAGAAGTGGAATTAGCCCATTTGGCCCATCAAGTCTACTCTGCCATTCAATCATGGCTGATCTATCTCTCCCTCCGAACCCCATTCTCCTGCCTTCTCCCCATAACCCCTGACACCGCACTAATCAAAACCAATTCATTGGGCGTTGGGTCCCAGTCAAACATCTGCCTACCATGTTTCCTCAGGAACAATTAATAAATTGAACTGCCAGTTTGGGATATCTATGGGATAGACACATAGACAATAGGTGCAGGAGTAGGCCATTCGGCGCTTCGGGCCAGCACCGCCATTCAATATAATCATGGCTGATGATCCAAAATCAGTACCCCGTTCCTACTTTCTCCCCATATCCCTTGATTCCGTTAACCCTAAGAGCTAAATCTAACTTTCTCTTGAAAACATCCAATGGATTGGCCTCCACTGCCTTCTTTGGCAGAGAATTCCAAAGATTCACAACTCTCTGGGTGAAAAGGTTTTTCCTCATCTCCGACGTAAATGGCCTACCCCCTATTCTTAAACTGTGACCCCTGGTTCAGGACTCCCCCATCATCGGGAACATTTTTCCTGCATCCAGCCTGTCCAACCCCTTATGAATTTTAAATGTTTCTATAAGATCTCCTCTCATCCTTCTAAATTCCAGTGAATACAAGCCCAGTCGACCCATTCTTTCATCATAGGACTGTCCCGCCAACCCGGGAATGAACCTGGTGAAGCCAACCACACGAGACTTAGCGCAGCTGGTGGGGGCACTGGCTCACAGCGCCAGTGACCCGGGTTCGATCCTCACTACTGGTGCTGTCTTTATGGAGTTTGTACGTTCTCCCTGTGACCGCGTGCATTTTCTCCGGGTGCTCCAGGTTTCTCCCACTTCCCAAAGACGTACATGTTTATAGGTGGTTTGCCTTTGGTAAAAAAAATTGTAAATTGTCCCTCGTGTGTGGGATAGTGCTCGTTTAGTTTAGTTATACAGCGCGGAAACAGACCCTTTGGCCCATCAGCGATCCCCGCACACTAACACTCTCCTACACACACTGGGGACAATTTGCAATTATACCAAGCCAATTAGCCTACAAATCTGTACGTCTTTGGTGTGTGGGAAGAAACGGGAGATCCACGCGGGTCAGAGGGAGAACGTACAAACTCCGTACAGACAGCAGCCATAGTCAGGATGGAACTCGGGTCTCTGGCGCTGTGAGGCCGCAACTCTACCGCTGCGCCACCATGCCGTGTACGGGGCGATCGCTGGTCGGCGCAAACTCAGCGGCCCGTTTCCGCGCCGTATCTCTAAAGTATGAAGTAAAGATTGTTGCTGTGCTCGAGGTCTCCTTATATACGAAGCAAATCGGTAGCATGTACTGTAGTTACAGTAAATAACTGGGGCCTTTACTACAAACAGAAGAGGAGAAAACGGTAAAGGACTGGCTGCAACTGCGCAGGTTGTCAGAGATTACACACCAAGTACACTGCATGCAGGTCATAGAGTGATACAGTGTGGAAACAGGCCCCTCGGCCCAACTTGCCCACAACGGATAACAATGTCCCACCTACACTAGTCCCACCTGCCTGCGCTTGGTCCATATCCCTCCAAACCTGTCCTATCCATGTACCTGTCTAACTGTCTAACGTTGGGATAGTCCCCGGCTCAACTACCTCCTCTGGCAGCTTGTTCCATACACCCGCCACCCTTTGTGTGAAAAAGTTACCTCTCAAATTCCTATTAATTCTTTTCCCCTTCTCCTTAAACCTACGTCCTCTGGTCCTCAATTCACCCACTCTGGGCAAGAGACTCTGTGCATCTACCCGATCTATTCCTCTCATGAAGGTCTCCTTCCGAAAGAGGTTTCAATCAAGGCAGCTCAGAGAAGGTTCTCTAGGTTGCTGGGTTCTTAGAAGCAACAACAAGCAGGATGAACAGAACCTCATATTTCACGGGCAGTTTATAACCCAAGCAGTATGAATATTAATTTCTCTAACATCAAATAACCCGTGCAACCCCCCCCCGGGCATCCCACCCCCACCCTAGTTCTCCAACGTGTTTCCCTGTCCTCCTGATTAATTTTATTGTTAGTTTGCCTCCTTTTCACCTTCCCCTCAGCCAAATGTAGAATGATCTATTCTTCATATTTCCCTCTCCCCTGACTCTCAGTCCGAAGAAGGGTCTCAACCCGAAACGTCACCCATTCCTCCTCTCAGCAGAGATGCTGCCTGTCCCGCTGAGTTACTCCAGCATTCTAACAACTAACACTATGACCCCATTTTCAATGGACTTCCCAGGGACTGAGAACATGTTTATTCTTGTGGGAATAGCAAGAGCTAGAACATCAGGAGCTTTTAAGAGACATTGGACAGATATATGGATGGGAAGATTTTAGTGTACTAAATGCAGGCAAATACTCAGTATGGACAAGGTGGGCCAAAAGGCCTGTTTTGTTGCCGTATAACTCTTGTGGCTCTATAACCAAGTTTCATAGCTTCAGACGGTGCGAGACGGTGCATTTAAAAAGGGGGGTATCTCTTCCCTTAAAGGGTTACAAATCTCTCTATATCAGAGGCTCAAACACCACTGTTGAAATGATTTGGGGCCTACTAAAAGGGTTAAGGGAAACAGGCAGTAAAGTGGAGCTAAAACAAACATCAAACCAACCATCATCTTACCAAATCACAGTATGTCTTAGCCTTGTTCCCATTTTTTTGGTTCTTAAATGATTTCTTACACCTCAAACATGACCTCACCATTGGGAAGATGAAGTTGACTCTTCCCCCCGCACCAATGCCCACTTCCCTTTCCCCGCCAGCTTCTTGTACAAACATGGCTGTTCTACTTTCACAATGAGCAATCAAACACTCTCTGCCCTTCACCCTGTGGGGAGATACCCCCACCACAGTATCTTCATCTCGTCAGGATCATGACTAGCAAATGCCCACTTCTACTTTGTCCATCTTTTCTTAAGCAGATCTGGTTATTTTGTTGTGTTTAGGAAGGAACTGCAGATGCTGATTTAAACCGAATATTGCTGGAGTAACTCAGCGGGTCAGACAGCATCTCTGGGGAAAGCAATAGGTCTTAATAAGTCGCAAGAAGGGTCTAGACCCGAAACGCCACCCATTGCTTCTCTCCAGAGATGCTGCCTCACCCGCTGAGTTACTCCAGCATTGTGTGTCTATCTTCTGGTTATTTTGTTCACAACTTCAGTCAGCTTTTGACCAATTGGTGTAGGTTTATTATTGTCACCAGTGCCAAGATACAGTGGGGAAAAAAAGTGTCAGGGCTACAGAGAAAGTGCAGACGTTGTTCCTGAGTCTGGTGGTACAGGCTTTCAAACGTTGGTATTTTCAGCCTGACGTGAGAGGGGAGAAGGGGGAATGAGCTGGGTTGTGAGTGGTCCTTGATTATGTTGACTGCTTTCCCGAGGCAGTGTGATGTGGGGGAAAGCTGGCCCGTGTGATCTATTGGGCCGAGTCCACAACTTCATGCGGTCTTGGGGCAGAGCTGTTGCCAAACCAAGCTGTGATGCATCCAGATTGAATGTGGAGGAAGTGACTGCGGTTGCTGGTTTAAACCGAAGATAGACACAGAAAGCTGCAGTAACTCAGCGAGACAGGCAGCATTTCTGGAGAAAAGGAATGGGTTTCGGGTCGAGACCCTTCTTCAGACTGAGAGTCAGGGGAGAGGGAAACGAGAGATATAGACAGTGATGTGGAGAGATATAGAACAGGTGAATGAAAGATATGCAAAAATTGAACGATGATAAAGGAGACAAGCCATTGATAGGTGAGAACGAGTTACAGACAATGAGACTCAACAAGACGAGATGACCTGAAATGTAAGTCTGAAGAAGGGTAACCTATTTCTTCTCTCCAGAGATGCTGCATGTCCGGCTGAGATACTCCAGCATTTTGTGTTTGTCTTCATGCATCAGGATAAGATGCTGTTTACAGTGCATCTGTAGAAATTGCTACTAGAGCCTCATAATTCTTGCATGATCTAATCTACCGACCTGTAGACATGCATTCTATTTCCATCACAAAAGACGGGAAACGCAAGATCAGGTAATCGCATAAATATTGACTTAAAAAGCACTCGTGACCTCAAAACCAGTGGGTCACAAACAATTAGTTCTCTAACATGTACAAGGGAAAGAGATTTGTCAGTCTCGCCCACTCACCATTCTTATCCCACAGCGACGTGGTTGACTCATAGCAGCCCTCTGCAACGGCGCAGCAATCACGCAAAGTACAGGAGCAACGGGGTTTTTAACATTAGTTTATGCTTTCGTTTAGTTTATTGCAATGAGTACCGAGGTACAGTGAAAAGTCTAGTTTTAGTTTAGAGATACAGCACGGAAACAGGCCCTTCAGCCCACCGAGTCCGCGCCGACCAGCGATCCCCGCACACTAACACTATCTGACACACAGTCGGGACAATTTACAACATTACCAAAGACAATTAACCTGCGAGCCTGTGCGCCTTTGGTGAGTGGGAGGAAACCGGAACACCCAGAGAAAACTCACAGGGAGAAGGTACAAACTCCGTACAGACAGCACCCGTAATCGCAATCGAGCCTGGGTCTCTGGCGCTGTGAGGCAGCAACACTACCGCTGCGCCACCTTGCCGTCCCAAAGCTTTTTTGTTGCGCGCTATCCAGGCAGCAGAAAGACTGTACATGATTACAATCAAGCCGTCCACATTGTACAGATACTGGATAAAGGGAATAGCGTTTAATTCAAGATAAAGTCCAGTGTGTTTAACATTAGATATCTGTACTGAAGTACAACATCAGATCTAAAGCTGCAAGTTTAATGAGTTTGGTGACAGCTTTACCTGGTGCAGAAATAAACTATTATTGATTTAATTATTAAAATAAATAGTAATCTGATCCACTTGTACTTTTAGTTCTTGGATCAATTTAAGATTGTAATAGACAACAGACGATAGATAATGGACCATAGATGCAGGAGTAGGCCATTTGGCCCTTCGAGCCAGCACCGCCATTCAATATGATCATGGCTGATCATCCATAATCAATACCCCGTTCCTGCCTTCTTGCCATATCCCCTGAGTCCGCTATCTTTAAGACCTCTCTCTCACTCTCTCTTGAAAGCATCCAGAGAATTGGTCTCCACTGCTTTCTGAGGCAGAGAATTCCACAGATTCACAACTCTCTGTGTGAAAAAGTGTTTCCTCAGCTCCATTCCAAATGGCTTACCCATTAATCTTAAACTGTGGCCCCTGGTTCTGGTCTCCCCCAACATCGGAAACATGTTTCCTGCCTCCAGCGTGCCCAAACCCTTAATCTTATATGTTTCAATAAAATACCCTCTTATCCTTCTAAATTCCAGAATATACAAGCCCAGCCGCTCCATCCATCAACATACGACAGTCCCGCCATCCCAGGAATTAACCACGCTGTACTCCCTCAATAGCAAGAATGTCCTTCCTCAAATTAGGAGACCAAAACTGCACACAATACTCCAGGTGTGGTCTCACTAGGGCCCTGTACAACTGCAGAAGGACCTCTTTGCTCCCATACTCAACTCCTGGTGTTACAAAGGCCAACACGCCATTCGCTTTCTTCACTGCCTGCTGTACCTGCATGCTTACTTTCAGTGACTGTAGTAAGTGTGTAGTAGTAAGTAGTAAGACCACAGTGAAACTTAGTATGATGACCAGGGTGGGGGAGGGATGGAGAGGGAGGAGAAGCAAGGGTTACTTCAAGTTAGGGAAATCAAATTCACGGTTGTAAGCTGCCCAAGTGGAATATGAGGTGCTGTTCCTCCAATTTACATTTGGCCTCACTCTGACAGTGGAGGAGCCCAGAAGAATGGCGGCGCTGGCTTAACAGCTGCGGTCCGTCTGTTTTTTTCTTTCGTTTTTTTCCTTGTCATATTTTAGTTAATTTTGTTTTATTAAGTTGTGTATGTGTGGGTGGGGTGGGAGAAACATGCTTTGGTCTCTTCCTTCGGGGGATGCGACTTTTTCTTCGGTCGTATTCCCCGTCCCCGTCTCCGTCTGCACCGAGGCCTAATGGCGGAGCTGGCGGCATCGGAGCTGTAGCAGCGGCAGCAGCGGCGGAGACCCGACTCGGCACCGAAGCTGTGGCGGCGGCAGTGGCAGTGGAGACCCGACTCGGCACCAAAGCTGTGGCGGCAGCGGCAGCGGCAGCGGCAGCGGCAGCGGAGACCCGACTCGGTCCTGGAGCTGTGGCGGCGGCAGCAGCAGCGGAGACCCGACTCGGCCCTGGAGCTGTGGCGGCGGCATCAGCAGCGGAGACCCGACTCGGCCCTGGAGCTGTGGCGGCGGCAGCAGCAGCGGGGACCCGACTCGGACCTGGAGCTGTGGCGGCGGCAGCAGCAGCGGAGACCCGACTCGGTCCTGGAGCTGTGGCGGCAGCAGCAGCAGCGGAGACCCGACTCGGTCCTGGAGCTGTGGCGGCGGCAGCGGTGGCTGCAGCAGTAGCGGAGACCCGACTCGGCCCCGAAGCTGTGGCGGAGGCGGCGGAGACCCGACTCGGCCCCGAAGCTGTGGCGGAGGTAGCGGCAGCGGAGACCCGACTCGGCCTCGGAGCTGTGGCGGAGGCAGCGACCACCCGTGGGAGTTTGAACCGTCGCCTCGGCGCAGAGGGAGAACAAAGAGGGAAGAGACAGAGAATTTAAGATTTTGCCTTCCACCACAGTGAGGAGGTGTTTGGTGAACTCACTGTGGTGGATGTTAAATTTGTGTTGATTGTGTGTTTTTGTCATTTTTTAAATTATATGTATGACTGCAGGTAAACAAAATTTCGTTCACACCGAAAGGTCTGAATGACAATAAACAAATCTAATTTAATCTAATCTAATCTGACTGATGAACAAGGACTCCCCAGATCTCGCTGTACTTCCCCTTTTCCCAACTTGATACCATTCAGATAATAATCTGCCTTCCTGTTTTTGCCACCAAATTGTGGCAGATTACGCGATTTAGATTATTTCCCCTTGGCGCTGCCTTATTTACACCATATTGTACAGTTACCACCACCATATCCTTGCTGAGAATAACCAGATGGTTTTATGCGAACTGTACTCTGCTCTGCAGACTCGCGTCTACTCTTCACACATAAATTAGACTTCGTCAAACCTTCCCCCATCCAAATTAACATCCTGCGTGCCAGCTGATCACTAATTAAAGTCCAATCTCAGGAGAAATCACGCAACTGAAGCAACTTAATTTAAAGCTCAGCCTAATTTCCACGACTGTTGGAAGTTCCATCTGCTCAATATTCTCACAATCATTCCGACCAAGAAAAATATGACCACAGTCACAAGAGAAATGGACAGGCACTTCAGTGATCACAGCAGAGTTTAGCCTGAAGAAGGTTCTCGACCTGAAACGTCGTCACCCATTCTTTCTCCCCAGAGATGCTGCTAGTCCCACTGAGTTACTCTAGCTTTCTGTGTCTATCTTAGTCTAGTTTAGTGATACATCGTGGAGACATGGAGAATAGTGTGGACTATATCAGCTCGGCGATCGTTTCACTGGACACCTCCGCTCAGTCCGTCTAAACCTACCTGATCTCCCGGTTGCCAAACACTTTAACTCCACCTCCCATTCCCACACTGGCCTTTCTGTCCTGAGCCTCCTTCATTGTCAGATTGAGACCCAGCGCAAATTGGAGGAACAGCACCTCATATGTCGCTTGGGCAGCTTACACCCCAGCGGTATGAACATTGACTTCTCTAACTTCAAGTAACCCTTGCTTTCCCTCTCTCTCCATCCCTCCCCTTCCCAGTTCTCCGACCAGTCTGACTGTCCCCGACTACATTTTATTTCTGTTTGCTTTGTTACCTTCTCCCAGTTGACAATGATCTATTCTACATTTTCCTTGTTCCCCATCCCCTTTGATGTCTCGTTCTCACACCTTCCACTTCTTTATCTCCGTGTCGCCCCCCCTCCCCTGACTCACAGTCTGAAGAAGGGTCTCGACCCTAAACGTCACCCATTCCTTCTCTCCAGAGATGCTGCCTGACCCGCTGAGTTACTCCAGCATTTTGTGTCTATCTTCGGTTTAAACCGGCATCTGCAGTTCCTTCCTACACATGGAAACAGGCCCTTCGGCCAACCGAGTCCAAATCGAGATCGCTCTTCAAACTAGTTCTATGTTATCCCACTTTCTCACCCATACCCTGCTTGCAAGGGGAGGTTTACACAGGCAATGAACCTACAAACACGCACGTGTTTGGGACAAAATCACAATATTCGACACATGGGCCACAATGTCCGATGTGTATAAAATTACGAAAGGGAATACAGAGTGAAGACACAGAGTTTTTCCCCGACGTAGCAGAATCACAAATCCAAGTACCTACTGTAGGTTTGGGGGGGGGGGGGGGGGGGCAAGATTTAAAAGGAACCTGAGGGGCGACTTTTTCCACACAGAGGGTGCTGGATGTATGGAACGAGCTGCCAGAGGAGGTAGTTGAGTCAGGTACTATAACAGCTGGCTGTGTGGTGCTAGTATGTTCGTCTGTGATTTTGGGCTCAAGTTTCCGCCTGCATGTCAAAGACCTGCGGGTTTGTACGTTAATTGGATCGATGGTGGACGTGGACTCTGTGGCCGATCGGCCAGTTTCTTCTAATAATAATAATAATAATAATAAAATAGGTACAACGGGATTTGGTATACAACTTCCATCCGATGTCATAACTTAAACAACTAATAAAATTTCGACTTAGATACCCCGAGAAACATGATTTATAAAAAAAGAACAGTAAAACAGTCTAAAGTGCAAATGTGTCTGTGCCGGGTCGATGTGCAACGTGACCATCCGAGGGAGACAGTTCATGGGGGTGGGGGGGCACTCAGCAGGGCCGGCTCAGAGCAGCTACAGCTCTGGGGATGAAATGTTGTATCTTTCAATCATTCATAGAGTGATACAGTGTGGAAACTTACCCACACCGACCAACATGTCTCAGCTAAATTAGTCCCACCTGCCTGCATTTGGCCCATATTCCTCCAAACCTGTCCTATCCATGTACCTGCCCAAATGCTTTTTAAAACGTTGTGATAACACCTGCCTCAACTACCTCCTCTGGCAGCTTGTTCCAGTTCCCCTCACCTTCAACCTCTGTCCTTTAGAGATACAGTGCAGAAACTGGCCCTTCAGCCCACCAAGTCCGTGCCGACCATCGATCCCTGCACATTAACACTATACTGCACACACTAGGGACAATTTTACATTTATACCAAGCCAATCAACATACAAACCTGCACATCTTTGGAGTGATAGAGGAAACTGGATTCCCTGCGTATTTACCCTCTCATGATCTTATACACCTCTATAATCAATAAAAACAAACAGCAAGTTAAAGACACATGGGCAGGGACATCGATAGTAGAGGTTTCGATGGATATAGGCCAAAGGCAAGCAAATGGGCAAGATGGGCAGAAGGGCCTGTTTCCCTGCTGTTGGCTAAAACAAAATCCACCACTTCAAAATGGTTGGAGTGCCCCCATGAATGGTGTACCTCCAGTCACACTGTTCATCACAACTCCCAAACCAGCACGATGGCGCAGCGGTAGAGATGCTGCGTCACACCGCTTGCAGTGCCAGAGACCCGGGTTCGGTCCTGACTACGGGTGCTGTCTGTACGGAGTTTGTACTTTCTCCCCCGTGATCTGTACGGATTTTGTACGTTCTCCCCGTGACCTGCGTGGGTTTTCTCCGGGATCCTCGGTTTCCTCCCACACTCCAAAGGCGTACAGGTCCGTAGGTTAATCGGCTTGGCATAATTGTAAATTGTCCCTGCACCCCCTTCACATACACCTGGATCTCCTGCCATCAGGCAAGAGATATCGCAGCATCAAAGCCCGGACTACAAGACTGCTAAACAGCTTCCTGCCACAGGCTGTGAGGTTGCTAAACAGTCACTCTGTACTTACAGTCACCTAATTCTGAGGCTTGGCACAGACACTTTAATAACTGGCACTGGCCACTCAAATTAGCTGCCCCGGACATTTTTATGATTGGTTTTACTGTATTTTAACGTTGTTGTTTTACCTGCTTTTAACTATTTATACTGTTCCATCAGGGACTGGATTGTTTTTAGTGTTATTATGTGTGAAATGTTTTAAATTTCATGTGCGATGCTCCGGTATTCCCCGGGAAACGTCTTTTCATTTTGCACTGTACTTGCAAGATGACAATAAAGGTCGATTGATTGATTGATTGATTGATTGATTGATTGATTGATTGATTGATTGATAGTGTGTGCAGGATGGTGTTAATGTGCTGGGATCGCTGGTCAGCGCGGGCCCAGTGGGCCTAAGGTCCTGTTTCCGCGCTGTATCACTAAACTAAACGGAACAAAACAGTGGATCAATTGTCTCCATCCACTCTGGATATTTGGGCTTGGAAGGCGCTAGGCAGCCTCCTGCTGTTTCCCCCCCCCCCGACTGCAGTATTGGCCTTCAGATCTCAAAACGTTTTCGTTTGGTTTTCTTAAAAAAGGATTTCACAAAAGAGGTCGTGCCTGGCCTGGATTCAGAAGCCACGAGAAATTGAAGCCGAGTTGTGTTGTTTACACACGGGATCTGCCAGCAACAAGTTGATTTATTACGCTATTGACTTACATTTAACAGCTGACCTTAGAACTGCTCATTTTACTCAAAGTCAAAGTCAGCAAGCAGGCCTTTTTGTACTTGGGACCTGCTTTCAAACGCAGCGCTGGACATTAAACACACAAGAACTCTTCTGCCCACGTTCTGAACATGATTAGGGTGCACTCCATGAACAATGGATACACCAGGGCACTCTCACTTAATGAAATACTCATCAAAACTGCAGTGGTTTTAGTTTAGTTTAGAGATACAGCGCAGATACAGGCCCTTCGGCCCACCGAGTCCGCACCAACCAGCGATCTCCGCACACTAACACTATCCTACACACACTAGGAACAATTTGACACTCATACCAAGCCAATTAACCTACATACCTGTACGTCTTTGGAATGTGGGAGGAAACTGGAGCACCCGGAGAAAACCCACGCAGGTCACAGGGAGAACGTGCAAACTCCATACAGACAGCACCTGTAGTAAGGATGGAACCCAGATCTCTGGTGCTGTAAAGGGCCGGTCCCACTTCGATCGCCGTATGGAGTTGCGCAGAGCTGGTCCCGACATCGCGCGGGGCTCCGAAAAACCGACACTGTCCAAAATTCCGCGCGGCAACGGCCTGCCTGCTCGCAGCCGCATTGAGGCCGTACGCACTGCCTCGACGGGCGTGCGCAGCGTCTCAACGCCGTACGCAGCTTCTCGACGGCGTACGCAGCATCTTGACGGCGTACGCCTTCGCTCGAACATCACATCAACTCGTACGGGATCACTCGACCTCCGCGCGGCCCCCGGCTTCTGGTTTGGTCGTGCTCGCCGCATGCAGTCGCATGCTGGTGGGACAGGCCCTGTACGGGGATCACTCGACCTGCGCGCGGCATCCGCTTCCGGTTTGGTCGCGCTTGCCGCATGCAGTCGCATGCTCGTGGAACAGGCCCTTAAGGCAGTAGTTCTACCGCTGCACCACCATGCCACCTCAGGTTGTGGTGTTGGAAGCATGGCATCAACTTTCATACACAAATACCCATAATAACAAGTTAAAAATGATCTGATCCCCAGTTATCAATCTTGGTTGAAAACTAAATGTTGGTCAGGGAGACGGCAGGAATCATGTATTATTGCTGAAACAGCACCTCAATCTCCATAGATGTTCAGTAAATCACCAAATGCTTCCACAGGTGTAGAGAGCGCACTGACTGGTTGCATCATGGCCTGGTTTGGTAACTTAAATGGCCAGGAGCAAAGGGATCTAGAGTGTGGTGGACACTGCCTTGTCCATCACGGGTACTGACCTCCCCACCATCGAAGGGATCTACACGAGGCGCTGCCTCAAAAAGGCTGCCAATGTCAAAGATGCACAAGAGAAGGCACAGAGCACTGGAGATGCACGCCGCGCTCTCATCTCACCACCACCATCGGGAAGATGGTACAAGGATCTGAGTACCGTGACATCCAGGTTCATGAACAGCTTCTTCCCACCGACCATCAGGCTCTTGAGCCCAGCACAACACTAACCACAACCCTGCCTCGGCAACTGTGATCTGCCATGGAGTTTGTTTTGGTTGCTCAAGGCACTTGATTTGACTTTATTCTGGTCAGGCAACCTAATATTACTGATTATTAATTCATTGTACTATTGATTATTACATATTGACGTGTTATTCCATTAACAGACCTATAATGCTGCTGTAAATCAGAATGTCATTGTTCAGTTCCTGGTATATATATAACAACTTTCTTGACTTGGAATGTATTTATTAGCCTGTCATCTAGAATCTGTAATTAAAGCAGCACGGTGGTGCAGTGGTAGAACTACTGCCATCGAGCGCCAGAGATCCAGGTTCGATCCTGACTACGGGTGCTGTCTGTACGGAGTTTGTACGTTCTCTCCGTGAGCTACGTGGGTTTTCTCTGAGATCTTCAGTTTCCAAAGACGGACAGGTTTGTAGGTTAAATTAATTTGTAAAATTGTCCCAGTGTGCGTAGGATAGTGCTAGTGTGCATGGATCGTTGGTCGGTGCGGACTCGGTGGGCCGAAGGGCCTAATTTTGCTCCTATCACTTATGAACAGGCCAGAGCAGAAACCAAGGAAAGCTGCAATACAGAGATGTGTCTTTCAATCAAGGTTTTTATGTAAGGCCTTTGGTTAAAGCAAGAGATCCCATGGAAGATTAGTATAACATAAAATGTCAGCCATTCCGTCTATCCAGCGATGCTGCCTGACCCACTGAGTTACTCCAGCACTTTGTGTCTATCCAAATTTATGAATGGCAGTTTCACCTTTCATGAACGCGATTGAATGTTTTTTGAAGAATGACCGAATATTGGACGTGGATATTAACAGTGTTTCGTTTTTTACCGCAAACACAAAAAGCTGGAGTAACTCAGCGGGACAAGCAGCATCTCTGGGGAGAAGGAATGGGTGACGTCTCGGGTCGAGATCCTTCTTCAGACTGGTTAGGGATTAGGGAAACGAGAGATATAGACGGTGATGTGGAGAGATAAAGAATTATAAATGAAAGATATGCAAATAATGAATTTTTTGCATATCTACATCACCGTCTATATATCTCTCGTTTCCCTTGTTCCTAACCATCTGAAGAAGGGTCTCAACCCGAAACGTCATCCATTCCTTCTCTCCAGAGATGCTGCCTGTCCCGCTGAGTTGCTCCAGCTTTTTGTGTCTATCTTCGGTTTAAACCAGCATCTGCAGTTCCTTCTTACACATTTTGTTTTTTAGTTTAGTTTAGAGATTCAGCACAGACTCAGGCTCTTCGGCCCACTGAGTCCGCACCGACCAGCGATCCCCGCACCCTTACAGCATCCTAACACCGGAGACAATTTAAAATTTTACATTCATACCAAGCCAAATAACGTGCAAACTTATATGTCTTCAGAGTGTGAGAGGAAACCGAAGATCTCTGACAAAACCCACGCAGGTCACAGGGAGAACGTGCAAACTCCGTACAGACAGCACCCGTAGTCAGGATCGAACCCGGGTCTCTGGCGTTGTGAGGCAGTAGCTCTACCGCTGCGCCACCGTGCCGGCCCAGTTATGATGTTGAACGCATGGCATCAACATACACACAACAAATGCCCACACTAACAAGTTAAAAATGATCTGATCGCCATTCTGCAATCTTGCTTGAAATTTGAATGAAGCTGAAGAGACAGAAGCTGATGGAATTGAATGCATGTTACCAAACTGCTGAAGAACGCTATGAGAATCAATGGTATAATTATGACTCGTGAGTCCCACAAGAATTTGCAGAAGAGCCACAACTATTTAATATATTTGAAAAGAGACTAAGAGATCTCAAGCCACATTTCCAAGTTGTCCAACACTACAAAGGGCACTAGCATGCAAAGCTCTGTGGATGGAGGCACCAAACCACCAAGTTCAAAACAGATTTAGCTAAAGCACAAAACTGCAGTAAATAGACTTCAGTTTAAGCAAAGATAATTTATCCTTTTCTTAAGCCATATGATTTATTGGAACATAGAACAGTTCAGCTATGGAACAGGCCCTTCAGTCCACAATGTTCATGTCGAACATGATGCCAAGTTAAACCAATCTCCTCTGCCTGCACGTGAGCCATGTACCTCCATTCCTTGTATATCCATGTGCGTAATTAAAACCCTCTTAAAAACCACTGTCATATTTAGTTTAATTTAGGGATACAGCACGGAAACAGGCCCGTCGGCCCACCGAGTCCGCGCCGACCAGTGATCCCCGTACACTAACACCACCCTACAGACACTATGGGACAATTTGACATTTATACCAAGTCAATGAACCTACAAAAACTGTGCCTCTTTGGAGTGTGGGAGGAAACCGAAGATCTCGGCGAAAACCCACGCAGGTCACGGGGAGAACGTACAAACTCTGTATAGACAAGCACCCGTAGTCGGGATCGAACCCGGGTCTCACCCGTTGTACGCGCTGGAAGGCCGCAACTCTACCGCTGCGCCACCGTGCAGCCCTTTTTCCAGCTGAATGTCATCTTTCCTACAGGAGGGTGATAATCCCTCCACAATCCCACATCCCTCCTTGGGGATTGTCACCTTCTCTCCAGGAAGGATGGATTTCATCAATCAAAGTGTTGGACCCTGCCACCACTAATGCTGGGGATCTCTTGGGAGCCGCTGGAACCATCACGACTCGATGAATACAGAATACTCGGTCAGTGGAAGACCAGCATAGAGTGGATGTGGAGAGGATGTTTCCACTAGTGGGAGAGTCCAGGACTAGAGACCACAGCCTCAGAATTAAAGGATGTTCTTTTAAGAAGGAGATGAGGAGGATTTTCTTTAGACAGAGGGTAGTGAATTTGTGGAAGGCTGTGGAGCTCATCAAAGGATATTTTTAAGGAAGAGTTAGATAGATTCTTGAGGAGTGCGGGTGTCAGGGGTTATGGGGAGAAGGCAGGAAAATGGGGTTAAAAGGGATAGATAGATCAGACATGATTGAATGGCGGAGTAGACCTGATGGGCCGAATGGCCTAATTTTGCTCCTATCACTTATGAACAGGCCAGAGCAGGAAAGCTGCACTATAGAGATGTGTCTTTCAATCAAGGTTTTAACGCAAGGCCTCTGGTTAAAGCAAGATATCCCATGGAAGATTAGGAGTTTAAGATTAAGATTAGATGCAGTTTAATGTAGATAAATATGAGGTCATCCACTTTGGTGGCAAGAACAGGAAGGCAGGTTATTATTTGAATGGTGTCAATTTGGGAAAATGGGAAGTACAACGGGATCTGGGGGGGTCCTTGTTCATTAGTCACTGAAAGTAAACAGGTACAGCAGGCAGTGAAGAAAGCTAATGGCATGTTGGCCTTCACAACAAGAGGAGTTGAGTATTTGTGCAAAGAGGTCCTTCTGCAGTTGTACAGGGCCCTAGTTAGACCACACCTGGAGTGTGCAGTTTTGGTCCCCAAATTTGAGGAAGGACATTCTTGCTATTGAGGGAGTGCAGCGTAGGTTTACAAGGTTAATTCCCAGGATGGCGGGACTGTCATATGCTGAGAGAATGGAGCGACTGGGCTTGTACACTCTGGAGTTTAGAAGGATGAGAGGGCATCTTATTGAAACATATAAGATTATTACGAGTGTGGACACGCTAGAGGCAGGAAACATGTTCCTGATGTTGGGGGAGTCCAGAACCAGGGGCCACAGTTTCAAAATAAGGGGTAGGCCATTTAGAACGGAGATGAGGAAAAACTTTTTCAGCCAGAGAGTTGCGAATCTGTGGAATTCTCTGCCTCAGTGGGCGGTGGAGACCAATTCTCTGGATGCTTTCAAGAGAGAACGAGATAGAGCTCTTAAAGATAGTGGAATCAGGAGATATGGGGAGAAGGCAGGAACTGGGTACTGATTGTGGATGATCAGCCATGATCACAGTGAATGGCGGTGCTGGCTCGAAGGGCCGAATGGCCTACTCCTGCGGCCATTGTCTATTGTTTATTGAGCTCTCGCCCAATATTATTTGGGAATCACCAAGTGCTTATAAATCTTGCTGTGCATAAATTGCTTGCTGCATTTTTTCGATATCTTCTCAGCAATCCACACTGAACAAATTAATTCCTCCCAGGGTGCGGACAAATTGTCAAGGGGCAAAAGCTTTGATGGCAAAATCTGATTTACCATCCATCTTATTGAAATTGTGGCAGCTCACGTAGGTGGCACGGTGGCGCAGGGGTAGAGTTGCTGCATCACAGCGCCAGAGACCCGGGTTCAATGCTGTCTACGGGTGCCGTCTGTATGGAGCTTGTACGTTTTCCCCGTGACCAGCGTGGGATTTCTCCGAGATCTTCAGTTTCCTCCCACACTCCAAAAACGCACAGGTTTGTAGGTTAATTGGCTTGGTATAAATGTCCAAATTGTCCCTAGTGTGTGTAGGGTAGTGTTAATGTGCGGGGATCGCTGGTCAATAGACAATAGACAGTAGGTGCAGGAGTAAGCCCTTCGAGCCAGCACCGCCATTCAATGTGATCATGGTTGGTCATCCCCAATCAGTACCCCGTTCCTGCCTTCTCCCATATCCCCTGATTCCGCTATTTTTAAAGAGCCCCATCTAGCTCTTTCTTGAAAGCGGACTCGGGGGACCGAAGGGCCTGTTTCCACGCTGTATCTCTAAACTAAATAAAAACTAATCACCATTTCTCTAGGCAATTGGAGATGAGCAATACATGCACAAAGTCCTCCTATGCAGGAGAAATAACAGCTGTACTGCTCGTACAAATGCCAGAGGTCTAAGGAGCCAACTTTGGAACAAATGAAGACACGATACCGTAACTGAAGGTAATGCATTGGCAGCAACAAATGAAACAGGGTCCTTTAAACAATCAAACTCATTTACTCCTCGGGCCAGAATGACTAAATGTAAATCTGTGCTGGGGCCTCAGTTATTTTCTCATCTGTGTTGTGGGCCTGGTTCGATGACGGCATCCATTGTGCCGCAGCCAAATCCACAGCAGATGAAAAGCCAGTTGTGCGGAGGACACAAAGAGCTTCCACTGAAGGGAAACAGAGAAGTTAAGCGAGCAGGTAGACATTTTGTCAGACGGGAAGATAACCTTTTGGAAAATGGGATTATCTGCTATGGATCAGAAAAGCGAGGGAAAGACAGGGCTTTATAGAGGGGTACACAGAATAAAATGCAGAGAAGGGTCGAGATGTCGCCATTCAACAAACACAGAACGTTGGCATGGAAGTACAACCTAGAATAGTGCAGGCAATAAAGGCCTTTGGCGTAAAGGGAATGGAGTACAAAGGATGACAAATCTTCGTTTAGTTTAGAGATACATTTAGATATGTGCTGGGTAACTCAGCGGGACAGGCAGCACGGGACAGGCAGCATTTCTGGCGAGAAGGGATGGGTGACGTTTCGGGTCGAGACCCTTCTTCAGACTGGGCTCTCTGGTCAGTTGAAAGTGTTCAATGTGTCCCAATACTCTTACCTTTTAGAAGGGTCTCGACCCGAAATGTCACCTATTCCTTCGCTCCATAGATGCTGCCTCACCCGCTGAGTTTCTCCAGCATTTTTGTCTACCTTCGATTTTTCCAGCATCTGCAGTTCTTTCTTAAACCTCTCAACTTATACTTTAAGTTTAGAGAAACAGCATGGAAACTGGCCCTTCAGCCCACCGAGTCCGCACCAACCAGCGATCCCCGCACACTAACACTATCCTACACACACTAGGGACAATTTACATTTATACCAAGTATGCAAACCAAGCCAATTAACCTACACACCTGTATGTCTTTGGAGTGTGGGTGGAAACAGCAGATTCCGGAGAAAACCCACGCAGGTCACGGGGAGGACGTACAAACTCCGTACAGACAGCACCCGTGGTCGGGATCGAACCCGGGTCTCTGGCGCTGCAAGTGCTGCAAGGCAGCAACTCTACCGCTGCGCCACCGTGCAGCCCACCGCGCAGAATCTGTGGAATTCATTGCTGTAGGTGGCTGTGGAGGCCAACGGGTATTTTCAAGGCAGAGACAGATAGATTCTTGATTAGTACTGGTGTCGGAAGGCAGGAGAGTGGCAGTATTAAAATTCTGCCTAATCTCCACAACCTTCCCAAGGCCCCCACATCTAATATTTACAAATATTCAGTCACGTACTGAGGCCCACCCAAAGCGCCATTCCCTGCTCAATAATCACTGTTGCTGGGTTTAGTTCAGTTTAGTTTAATGTTATGTGTCCTGGGGCACAGCGGTAGAGCTGCTGCCTCACAGCGCCAGAGACTCGGGTTCTATCCTGACTACGGATGCTGTCATGTACGGGGTTTGTACGTTCTTCCCATGACACACACAGATTCACTCACACATCATCATCATCGGCGGTCACTCGAAACAAGTATGCCTGTCCCCTCCTCTCCATAGGGTCGTCTTCTTGTGGGTCCGCAGACGTCTGTAGAGGCCGATCCGCGATCCACACACCTTGGTGCAAGTGGGGACTGGCGGTGGTTGGTAGTCGTCGAGCCCCCTTCTCTCTCTCCTTACGGTGCTGTCGCTTTGTCTCTGCGACGCGGCGTAGTTCCATTTCGTGACGTGCAGCTCCTTCCCGCACGGATTTCCTCCAGGAACGCCTGTCCAGTGCAATGTGCTCCCAGTTGCTCGATGTGATGTGGAATTTCTTCAGACTGTTCTTGATGTTGTCCTTGAAGCGTTTCTTTGGCCTGCCGGGGGCTCGCCGACCTTCCTTCAATTGAGAGTGTGTTTGGGGAGACGCGTGTTGGACATGCGGATGACATGGCCAGTCCATCGAAGTTGGTGCAAGTGGAGACTGGCGGTGGTTGGTAGTCGTCGAGCCTCTGGTGTCACCCGAGTCTGCCAGTCTCTGGATTTCCACAGCCTTATCTGTCCACCAAGAGTTCTTTAGCTCCCTCACGCAGCTCTGGACGTCCGCCTTGGCTCTGGAGTGAGCCGCTCCTTTGGCCTTGCAGGTTACATCATTTTGCCAGGCATGAAAGGCTTTCCTTTTCTTGGAGATGAGCTGTTCTATCTCTGTGTCGTTCTCGTCAAACCAGTCCTGGTGTTTTCTGGACTTGTACCCAAGGATGTTTTTACAGGTATCAAGGACGGTGGATTTGAGCCGGCTCCAGTGCCCTTCAATATCATCCGGATATTCCCGTTGGAGGCTTTCTCCAAGAGAAGCCTGAAGTAGCTGCTGGGTGGCAGTTTCCTCCAGGCTTTCAAGGTTCAGCCTTGGCCAGATCTGCTTCGTTTGAATCCTCCTCTTCCTCTTAAGTTTGATGGACATCATGCAGCAGATGAGGCAATGATCAGTCCAGCAGTCATCTGTATCGATCATGGCCCTTGTGATGTTGAGGTCACGGTGGTCCCTGGCTCACACAATGACATAGGCAATGAGATACCACTGTTTGGTGCGTGGGTGTCTCCAAGATGCCTTTAGTTTGTTTTTCTGGTGAAAGAGGGTGTTAGTGATGATGAGGTTGTGCTGAGCACATTTGCTGATAAGCAGAGCTCCATTGGAGTTGATGTTCCCGATGCCTTCATTTCTTAAGGTACCCTTCCAGAGGTGTTGGTCCCGGCCGACCCTGCCGTTGAAGTCTCCGAGGAGAATAATCTTATCCTCCCTGAGGATTGAAGACAGTGTCTTGTCCAAGCAGGCGTGGAAGGTCTCTTTTGCTTCCTCTTCAGAGTCTGAAGTAGGGGCATAGGCACTCACAACTGTTGCCATCTGGTTGTCGGCAAGCATCAGACGGCTGGTCATGAGATGCTTACTGATTCCCACAGGAAGTTCAGAGAGGTGGCTGATGAGCTGGTTCCTGATGGTAAACCCAACGCCATGGATCCTGGGCTCATCAGCAGCTTTTCCTTTCCAGAAGAAAGTGTAGCCACCCTACTCCTCCTTCAGTTGTCCTTCGTCTGCCAGCCAGGTTTCAGAAAGGGCAGCTATGTCAATCCGGCATCCTCTCAGTTCTCTTGCGATGATCGCGGTTCTCCTGTCTGATCTGTTACTGGTTGCACTATCCATCAATGTGCGCACATTCCATGCTCCAAAGTTCATATTCATGTTTCTGTGTTTACTTACCGCATGTGGTGATATCTCTGGACGTGGTAATCCAGTCGGTAAGATTGAGGCAGGCTATTTTTAGGGCACCTTTTCTAGCCCTTTCTGGGAGCCACCTAGTGGGGTGAGCAGAGTGGATCCTAAAGAGGACTGCTCAGTCGTGGGTGCAGCTGCCGAAGGGCTCTTCTGCCTCGTTCCAAGAGTCCAGTGACTGAATCAAGCACCCACCGCCTGATGTGCCAGCTCATGACTAGGGACTTCCAGATCTCACAATCCTGCCCCCGTCGCCACGCTGATCGCCATAGGACTTAATCCAGGGTGTTAGGGTGGATTCCCTATATGGAGGACGCCTGTGCGTGACTTTGTTTAACGTGGGGAGACTGGTGCACAGACAGCCACCCCAGGGTCCTTGACAGATCTGGGTCAGAATCCAGTGGCATGGAGTCCAAGACGACCGGAGACCCTTTTCTGCTGCAGCTTTCATCCGCCTTCCCAGCCGTTGTGACGCTCCACTAAGGTCAGCCATCGTCCTCCGCCTGTTCCACCTTTGAGGTCTTGGTTGGATTGCTCTTTGTCGGAGACCTCCCCCTCGACCTTACCGCCAAGGGTGGCCCTACCAGGAGCATAGACAGCTCCAGACCGCATCGCTCTCAGGACCACACAAGCTTCTCCACCATGACAAGGTGACAATCCACGGAGAAGATTGTCACACGCACACAGACGCACGCACACACTCACGCACACAGACTGACACACTCACAGACTCACACGCAGAGATGCACGCACACACAAACTCACACACACAGAGACGCACGCACGGACTCACGCACGCACAGACGCACGAACGCACAGACTCACACACACGCACAGACTCACACATGCAGACTCACACGCACAGACACACACGCACAGACACACACGCACAGACACACACGCACAGACACACACGCACAGACACACACGCACAGACACACACGCACAGACACACACGCACAGACACACACGCACAGACACACACGCACAGACACACACGCACAGACACACACGCACAGACTCGCACGCACAGACTCACACACGCACACACATAGACTCAGACTCACACACGCACAGACTCACACACGCACAGACTCACACACGCACAGACTCAGACTCACACACGCACAGACTCATACATGCAGACCAACACACGCACAGACACACAGGCACAGACACACAGGCACAGACTCGCGCGCGCAGACTCGCACGCGCAGACACGCTCGCGCACACGCGCGCAGACACGCGCGCAGACACGCGCGCAGACACGCGCGCAGACACGCGCGCAGACACAGACGCACACCCACAGACGCACACCCACAGACGCACACCCACAGACGCACACCCACAGACGCACACCCACAGACGCACACCCACAGACGCACACCCACAGACGCACACCCACAGACGCACACCCACAGACGCACACCCACAGACGCACACCCACAGACGCACACCCACAGACGCACACCCACAGACGCACACCCACAGACGCACACCCACAGACGCACACCCACAGACGCACACCCACACTGTCAGGAGTAGCAATGGAGTCTGATTCATTTGTGGAGCTAGGAAATGGTGCTGGATACATTTCAGAAATAAAGAATTTGCAAATGTGCAACAGGGTAGACAAGAGAGAAGTACTGGTACACCACTGATTTTCCAACACCCTCGGCTCCAGAGCCTTGCCGGATTATGCATTTCGCCGGACCAACAGATGATACCAAGTATCATCATGCAATGATGACACTGGACTGAAATTAGCTCCGACCACTTATGAACTTATATAGAACTAGACTAGAGGACATAGCTGTCAGGTGAGAAGAATAGTGTTTAAAGGGGATGTGCAGGGCAAAGGTTGTGTTTTTGTATACAGAGAGTGTAGTGGGTGCCTGGATCACACAACCAGTGGCCGTGGTGGTGGTGAAGGCGGATACGACAGTGGTGTTTAAGACAGGCACAAGGATATGCAGGGAATGGAGGGAAATGGATGATGTGTAGGCAGTGGAGATTAGGTTAATCTGTCATCATCTTCAGCACGGACCCTGTGGGCCGAAGGGCCTGTTCCCGTGCTACACTATTCTATGTTCTATCTATTTAAAATTAGGCAAAGCTGCCACAGATTAGACTGAAAATAAATAACAAACTGGAATAGCAAAGGCAGCGACTGCCTACCTACATCTGCATAATTTTTGTCTTGTTAGTTGTAGAAAGCCTTTAAACATACCTTTAAGGAGACTATATTAAAGACCTAGACTGCAGATTAAGTTTGTAAAACATTCAAGAGATGCCTGCTTTACCCGATTCTCAATTCATTCCAAAAATCTTTTTCTTTTTGAAAACCAGTTTACATTCTATACCTTGGCATTTGTCCAAAAATACATTTCTCTTGCCTCCAGAAGTCTCTCCAGTTAAAGCGACTTCACAAAACACGCCCTGTCTATGTACGAATGAAAGCAAAGACAGTACAACCTTTAATGCAGTGAAATATCCCAGTGTGGCTAATCCCGCAAAGCTGCAGATTCAACTTCTGAACCCATGTTGGGGTTGGTTTCGACATTGGACTCCCATATCTGGGCCATGATATGTAACAGCTCTTAAGTGTTTCAAAAGCATAGCGTTGAACAAAACGAATAAATAACAAAGACATGCAGATTGTTGAACCATACGCTAAAATTTAAGTGCTGGAAAATACTCAGCCGGTCCGGCAGCATCTGTGGAGGGAAGGAACAGATTGCGTTTCGGGTCTGGACCCTTCTTCAGACTCAGACAGACTCTGGGTTTAGTATAGTTTAGAGATACATAGAAACATAGAAAATAGGTGCAGGGGTAGGCCATTCGGCCCTTCGAGCCTGTACCGCCATTCAATATGATCATGGCTGATCATCCAACTCAGTATCCCATCCCTGCCTTCTCTCCATACCCCCTGATCCCCTTAGCCACAAGGGCCACATCTAACTCCCTCTTAAATATAGCCAATGAACTGGCCTCAACTACCTTCTGTGGCAGAGAATTCCAGAGATTCACCACTCTCTGTGTGAAAAATGTTTTTCTCATCGCGGTCCTAAAAGATTTCCCCCTTATCCTTAAACTGTGATCCCTTGTTCTGGACTTCCCCAACATCGGGAACAATCTTTCTGCATCGAGCCTGTCCAACCCTTTAAGAATTTTGTAAGTTTCTATAAGAAGGTGAAATTATATACAAGGTGGAAATCGGTCCTACGGCCCACCGAGTCCGCACTGACCCGCACACTAATACTACCCGACATATACCAAGGACAATTTTACATTTACACCAAGCCAATTAACCTACAGGTCTTTGGAGTGTGGATGGAAACCGAAGATCTCGGAGAAACCCCACAAGGTCGCGGGGAGAACGTACAAACTCTGTATAGCCAGCACCCGTAGTCAAGATCGAACCAGTGTCCCTTGTGCTGTAAGGCAGCAACTCCAACGCTGTGTCACCATGTCACCCATTGTCTGCACATTAATCCTCCAGGCTTGTGTAATAAGCTGCGATCAGTAAGGTTGTGGCTTTACATGCTTTACTTATACCAATAGAATGAGGGGGGGAAAAAATGTAAATTCGAAGAAAATGAAACTGGTTTGGCAGCTTTGGTGGAAAGAGGGATAGTTAACGTTTCAGATGACGGGCCCTTCAACAGCCCGGCATAGTCGTGTGAACTTGCTTTGATCTGGCTTTTGTTAACGATGGAAAAGGAATTTTACTTAAAGAAGCAGACGGAATTAACAGTGGAATTATTGTTATTATATCTGATATTCTGCCAATGAAGTTGTCAATGTTAGTTGTTTTAAAATGTATTCCTAATAAAACTGGGGTGTAAACTGCCCAAGCAAAATATGAGGCACTGTTCCTCCAATTGAAGGAAAGGTGACAATGAAACAATTAACCATTCTACATTTCCTTATCATATTCTGCTTTGATCTGTCATTTTCACACCTCCATATCTCTAAACTCCCTCTCCCCTGACTCTCAGTCTGAAGAAGGGTCTCGACCCGAAATGTCACCTATTTCTTCTCTCCAGGGATGCTGCCTGTCCCGCCGAGGTATTCCAGCATTTTGTGTCCATCTTCAGTGTAAACCGGCATCAGGTTCGATCCCGACTACGGGTGCTGTCTGTACGGAGTTTGTACGTTCTCCCCTAAACCTGCGTGGGTTTTTCTCCCTGTGCTCCGGTTTCCTCCCACACTCCAAAGGCGTACAAGTTGGTAGGTTATTTGGTTTGGTGTAAATGTAAAATTATCCCTGGTGTCTGTAGGGTAGCGTTAGCGTGCGGGGATCAGTGCGGACTCAGTGGGCTGAAGGGCCTGTTTCCGCGCTGTATCTCTAAACTAAAAAAAAAAACTGTCTCCATTTGCCACTTTAACTTATTCTTCCCCTCTGTGATCAGGCTTCTGAACGGTCCTTCCATAAGCTAGGGTGCTGTCCGATTCACCTCTACCCCATTGCAGACATTGGACCTTGTCTCTGGAACTGATGCGCTACAATGCTGAGAACTATATTCTGCACTCTGTATCTTCCCCATTGCTCTACCTTGTGACATGGGACAATAATAAACCTGAACCTTCTGTCACAGCCACGCGCTTTGTACTGTACATCCTTTACCAATCATGCTCCACATCCCCTCCGCAACTCACTGGTCAGCTCGTCCCTTCCCACAAAAACCACCCCCTCTCCAGGTACTTTCCCCTGCAACCGCAGGAGATGCACCACCTGTCCCTATACCTCCCCCCTCGACTCCATCCCATCCATTCTGGTGAGGCAGATGTTCACTTGCACCTCCTCCAACATCTACTGTATCCGTTGTTCCAAGTGTGGACTCCAATATATCAGCAAGACCAAGCGCAGGCTCGGCGATCGTTTCGCTGAACACCTCCACTCAGCCTGTCTAAGCCTCTAAAACTCTACTGCTTTTTTTTTTTTTTTAATTGCTGTTTTTTTCCCCTTTTCCTTCTGCCCACAATATTTAATATGTAAAAGAATATGTGATTCTGTTCCATTCTGTTTGTAGTTTGTTTGGTTGTTTGTTTGTTTGTCTTTTTGCACAAAGCCCGCAAGCATTGCCACTTTTCATTTCACTGCACATCTCGTATGTGTATGTGACGAATAAACTTGACTTGACTTGACTTGACCTCCCGGTTGCCAAACACTTTAATTCCCCTTCCCATTCCCAATCTGACCTGGGCCTCCTCCACTGTCAGAGTGAGGCCCAGCACAATTTGGAGGAACAGCGCCTCATATTTCGCCTGGGCAGTTTACACCATTGACTTCTCTAACTTCAAGTAGCCCTTGCTTTCCCTCCCTCTCCATCATTCTCCGTCAACTCCGTCATGTTGCGTGCTATCCAGTCGGCGGAAAGACAATACATGACTATAATCATGACATTTACTGTGCACAGATACATGATAAGGGAATATAGACTCAAAATGCTGGAGTAACTCAGCAGGACAGGCAGCATCTCTGGAGAGAAGGAATGGGTGACGTTTCGGGTCGAGACATTTGTTCAGACTGAAAAAGGGCCTCAACCCGAAACGTCACCTCCACCTCTTAAGGGGTTGGACAGGCTAGATGCAGGAAGATTGCTCCCGATGTTGATGAAGTCCAGAACAAGGGGTCACAGTTTAAGGATAAGGGGGAAACCTTTTAGGACCGAGATGAGGAAAACATTTTTCACACAGAGAGATCTCTGGAATTCTCTGCCACAGAAGGCAGTTGAGGCCAGTTCATTGGCTATATTTAAGAGGGAGTTAGATGTGGCCCTTGTGGCTAAAGGGATAAGGGGGTATGGAGAGAAGGCAGGTACAGGATACTGAGTTGGATGATTAGCCATGATCATATTGAATGGCGGTGCAGACTAGAAGGGCCGAATGGCCAACTCCTGCACCTATTTTCTATGTTTCTATGTTTCTCTCCAGAGATGCTGCCTGTCCCGTTGAGATACTCCAGCATTCTGTGTCTATCCACCTATCACTTGCCAGGCTTTGCCCCACCACAACCTCTCCACCACCCTCCATCAGTTTGACAGAGTCCCAACCCAAAACATCGTCTATCAATTCACACCACAGATGCTGCCTGACCCGCTGACATACTCCAGCACTGCTCGAGGGTTCAGACATCTCCAGTCTCTGACTCCAACTCCAACCATATGCAGGTTTCCTCTGTCTCACCACCAACCATTTAATACATTTCATCTTGCAATCGTAACAGCTTACTAACAAAAATATGTTCTGCAGTTATATAGCAACTGTCACAAGCTTGTTTTCAACCAGTAAAATACTATTCGCAGGTCAGCAGACAGGCTGCAGAGAGAGAGACATCACAACCGCAATGAATGGATTTGTTTTCTTACTTTTTAAATGTTCTTTGGTGAGGAAACTGAAGCACATTCTTCATTGGAACAGCCCCGCGCAGTTCTATTCGGGATGCATCACTGCACGGTTTGGGAACAGCTCCATCCAAGACACCAAGGAATTGCAGCGAATTGTGGACGCAGCCCAGACCATCACACAAACCAACCTCCCTTCCATTGACTCCATTTACACCTCATGCTGCCTCGGCAAGGCCACCAGCATCATCAAGGACGAATCGCAAACTGGCCACTCCCTCTTCTCCCCTCTCCCAACGGGCAAGAGGTACAGAAGTGTGAAAACCACACCTCCAGATTCAGGGACAGTTTCTTCCCAGCTGTTAACAGGCAACTGAACCATCCTCCCACAACCAGAACAGCCCTGAACTACTATCTACCTCTATTGTGACCCTCAGACTATCCTTGATCAGACTTTACTGGCTTTAACTTGCACTAAAGGCTATTGCCTTACCATGTATCTGTACAATGTAAATGGCTGGATTGTAATCATGTATTGTCTTTCCGCTGACTGGTTAGCGCGCAACAAAAGCTTTTCACTGTACCTCGGTACACGTGACAATAAACTAAACTAAACATGGAAACAGCCCAGCTCAAATGAACATTTTACATAAATGTATCCTTGGGATTCGACCTTATAAACTTCGACTGAGGAGAGAGAGCATTCTCTCAGCCATAGCTGGAACAACTAAAATATATAACACCAAATGCTGGAGTAACTCAGCGGGACAGGCACCATCCCTGGAGAGAAGGAATGGGCGACGTTTCGGGTCGAGACCCTTACGTCAGACTGAGAGTCAGGGGAGAGGGAGGCACAGAGATATGGATGAGTAAGGCGTGAAAACGAGAAACCAAAGGGGGCGAAGGTGAAAGAAAATGAAGGATCATTGTGAGCTAGGGGAAGTTGACAATGAGGCAAACAAAGATAAAGTTTAATCAAACGGACAGTCAAACTGATCGGAGAACTAGGATGGGGGAGGGACGGAGAGAGAGAGAGCAAGCAAGGTTTACTTGAAGAGGGAGACACAGAGTTAAGGAAGGGCCAGGTGTAAACAAAACATCAAAGTGGACGAAGTTCAAGGAAAATGTAGAATAGATCATCGTTGCCTGGGAGAAGGTAACAACAAAGCAAACAGAGATAACATGTAGTCAGAGACAGTCAGACTGGTCGGAGAACTAGGAAGGGGAGGGATGGAGAGAGAGGGAAAGCAAGGGTTACTTGAAGTTAGAAGTCAATGTTCCTACTGCTGTGTTGTGAGCTGCCCAAGCAAAATACAAGGTGCTATTCCTCATATAATAGATAATACCCTATTTTCAGAAGCATTATTAAGTCTGTGAACGAGAGTCATACATCAGGGAAACAGACATTTGAAACCACCCTCCATGCCAACCAAGATCCCATCCCATTTCAAGGCTTGGATAGAGTGGATGTGGAGATGATGTTTCCACCAGTAGGAGTCTCAGAGAGGTCACGGCCTCAGAATTAAATGACATTCCCTTAGAAAGGAGATGAGGAGGAATTTATTTAGTCACAGGGTGGCGAATCTGTGGAATTCATTGCCACGGAAGGCTATTAAGGCCATCAATGGATACTTTTAAGGCAGAGATAGTTAGATTCTTGACTAGTACAGGTGTCAGGGGTTATGTGGAGAAGGCAGCAGAATGGGGTTAAGAGGGAGAGATAGAACAGCCATGATTGTTCAGTTTAGTTTAGAGATACAGCACGGAAACAGGCCCTTTGGCCCACCGGGTCTGCGCCGACCAGCGATCCCCGCACATGAACACCATCCTACACCCACTGGGGACAATTTTTACATTTACCAAGCCAATTAACCTACAAACCTGTACGCTTTGGAGTGTGGGAGGAAACCGAAGATCTCGGAGAAAACCCACGCAGGTCACGGGGAGAAGGTACAAACTCCGTACCGGCAGCACCCGTAGTCGGGATGGAACCCGGGTCTATGGCGCTGCATTCACTGTGAGGCAGCAACTTTACCGCTGCACCACCGTGACCGCCCTAATTGAATGGCGGAGTAGAATTGATGGGCTGAATGGTCTAATGCTGCTCCTATCACTTATTTACCTGTGTTTGGCCCATATCCCACGAAACATATCCTGTCCTGTGAAAATGTCTTTTAAATGTTGCGATTGTACCAGCCTCAACCATTTCCTCTGGCAGCTCGTTCCACATACCCACTAATTGCTGGGAAACCACTCGTTTCCATTAAATCTTTTCCTTGCCACCTTAAACCTATGTGCATTCGCTCGATCTAATCCCCTCATGATTTTATACATCTCTATAAAATCACACTTCAGCCTCCTGCACTTCAAAGAATAAAATCCTGCCCTGCTCAACTTCTCCCTGCAGCTCGGGCCTTCGGGCCCTGGCAACCTCCCCGTAAATCTTCTCTGCATTCTTCCCATCTCAATGACAGCCTTTCTAAGCAGGGTGACCAAAGCTGAACACAGTACACAATGTACGGCCTCACCAACGTCATATACAACTGCAACATAACATACCAACTTCAGTGTTCAGCTCCCTGACTGACAAAGTTCAGGATACCAAAAGCCTTCTTCACTAAACTGTGCAAGCCTTCTTCACTAAACTGTGCAGGAGGGAACTGCAGATGCTGGTTTAAACCGAAGTTGGACACAAAATGCTGGAGTAACTCAGCGGGACAGACAGCGTCTCTGGAAAGAATGAATGGGTGACGTTTCGGGTCGAGAGGGGATCTCATTGAAACATATAAGATTGTTAAGGGCTTGGACACGCTAGAGGCAGGAAACATGTTCCCGATGTTGGGGGGAGTCCAGAACCAGGGGCCACAGTTTAAAAATAAGGAGTAAGCCATTTAGAACGGAGACGAGGAAACACTTTTTTCTCACAGAGAGTGGTGTGTCTGTGGAATTCTCTGCCACAGAGGGCGGTGGAGGCAGGTTCTCTGGATGCTTTCAAGAGAGAGCTAGATAGTGCTCTTAAAAATAGCGGAGTCGGGGGATATGGGGAGAAAGCAGGAACGGGGTACTGATTGGGGATGATCAGCCATGATCACATTGAATGGCGGTGCTGGCTCGAAAGGTTGAATGGCCTACTCCTGCATCTATTGTCTATTGTCTATATGTCTTGACCCGAAAAGTCACCATTCCTTCTCTCCAGAGACGTAGAATTACTCCAGCATTTTGTGTGTATCTTCGGTGTCCTTCTCCATTTTCAGGGATCTACAAGGCCTACACTCCATGCTGCCTCTGTTTGACAACTACCCAAGGCCATCTAAAAAACCTAGGATGAAGACACAAATTGAGATAAATAGACTGCAAATGCTGGGATCCAGAACAAAAAACTATCACCGCAAACATTTCTTACATTCATTTGCTCTATATCCCTCGACTTCACCGCCTGTCCACAGATTCACCACCCTGTGACTCAAGAAATTCCTCCACATCTCCTTTCTGTCTATATCTCTCGTTTCCCTTTCCCCCGACTCTCAGTCAGAAGAAGGGTTTCGACCCAAAACCTCACCAATTCCCTTTCTCCAGAGATGCTGCCTGTCCCGCTGAGTTACTGCAGTATCTTTGGTTTAAACCAGCATCTGCAGTTCCTTCCTGCACAAAACAAAACATGCCGCTGGAGGAACACAGTGGGTCAGGCAGCGGCTGTGGAGAGAAAGGGATGGTCAACGTTTCAGGATCCTGCCACATGCTCTCAGCCCTAAACCTCTCCAAACCCACTGCTGCCCTAGTTCCTCCAGCAGCACTCATCTCTAATCCAGCTGAAAATGGTTCAATAGATTGCTATCCGATATTAAAAATAGATCTTTGGCTTTATATTTTTTTATCTTTGTATGCCTCGTTGTCACCTTCCCCTAGCTAACAATGATCTAGTCTACACTCTCCATGACCTTCGTCCCCTTTGATGTCTCCTTTTCACACCTCACCCATCCATATCTCTTTGTCTCCCTTTCCCCTGACTACACCTTAGTTCTAAGGCCATGTGATAGCAGCAGAATTAGGCCATGCGGCCCATCAAGTCTACTCCCTCATTCAATCATGGCTGATCCATCTCTTTCTCGCCCAACCCCATTCTCCCTATAAACCCTGACACCAGTACTAATGAAGAATCTATCTATCTCTGCCTCCATATATCCATTGACTTGGCCTCCACAGCCATCTGTGGCAATCAATGAAATCCACAGATTCACCACCCTCTGACTAAAGAAATTCCTTCTCATCTCCCTAATGGAACGTCCTTTAATTCTGCGGCTGTGACCTCTGGTCCTAGACTCTCCCACTAGTGGAAACATCCTCTCCACATCTACTCTATCCAGGTCTTTCACTTTTCAGTAAGTTTCAATGATGTTTCCCCCTCATCCTTCTAAACTCCAGCGAGAACAGGCCCAGTACCGACAAACACTCATCATATGTTCACCCACTCATTCCTGGTCTAAAAAGAAATCCAAAATGAGATTACGGGTACTAGTGAATTAGTGATACTGCAACTCCCTTAACCCATCTCCTTGCAGTTGATTTTCTGTGACCACAGCATTAATTCTCTGCAGGAGATGTTGATGTAAATCTACAAAGCTCCGCGCTGCACCAGATGGAAATAGAAGCACCACTATTCCCGAGAACCTTCACAAATCACACAAAACCCTCACTTAGAAATATAACCTCATTCCATTGCTGAGTGAAACTCCGAGAGTAACCCAGCACCCAATGGATGCGCAACATTGTGCTTTGACCAATAAGTATCTGACAGACACAAAATGCTGGACTAACTCAGTGGGACAAGCAGCATCACCAGAGAGAAGGAATGGGTGACGATTCGGGTGGAGGCCGTTCTTTAGACTGTATGCCCAGACTTGATAGTTCCGAGGACCACAGTTAATGTTGTCCATATTCCTCCTGCCTTCAGGCTCACCTCTCCTCCAGCCAATATTTACCACAGGATTTGTTTGAAACAGGTATTTTGTAGCGTTGACAATCCAAGATTTCGCATCACAGCTTAACAAAGAACAGTACCGCACAGAAACAGGTCCACAATGGCCATACCGACCGAACATGATGCATTCATTTGTTCCACATCACCATCTATATCTCTCATTTCCCTCGCCCCTGACTCTCAGTCTGAAATGTGCCATTTAGAACGGAGACGAGGAAACACTTTTTCTCACAGAGAGTGGCGAATCTGTGGAATTCTCTGCCTCAGAGGGTGGTGGAGACCGGTTCTCTGGATGCTTTCAAGAGAGAGCTAGATAGGGCTCTTAAAAATAGCGGAGTCAGGGGATAGGGAGAGAAGGCAGGAATGGGGTACTGATTGGGGATGATCAGCCATGATCACATTGAGTGGCGGTGCTGGCTCGAAGGGCAAAATGGCCTACTCCTGCACCTATTGTCTATTGAAATGTCACCCATTCCTTCTCTCCAGAGATGCTGCCTGTCCTGCTGAGTTCCTCCAGCTTTTTGTGTCTATCTTCGGTTTAAACCAGCATCTGCAGTTCCTTCGTACACCTATTCCTTTTAGTTTCGTTTAGTTTAGAGATACAGCGCGGAAACAGGCCCTTTGGCCCACCGAGTCCGCACCGACCAGCGATCCCCGCACACTAACACTTTCCCACACACACTAGGAACAATTTACATTCATAGAAACCCAATAAACCTGCAAACCTGTGTAGGAAGGAACTGCAGATGCTGGTTTAAACCAGAGATACCAAAAACTGGAATAACTCAGTGGGACAGACAGCATCTCTGGAGAGAAGGGATGGGTGATGTTACGAGTCTGAAGAGGGGTCTCAACCCGAAACGTCACCCATTCCTTCTCTCCAGAGATGCTGCCTGTCCCGCTGAGTTACTCCAGCATTTTGTGTCTAACCTACACACCTGTACGTCTTTGGAGTGTGGGAGCAAACCGAAGCTCTGGGACAAAACACACGCGGTCCGGGGAGAACGTACAAACTCCGTACAGACAGCACCCGTAGTCGGGATCAAATCCAGGTCTGTGGCGCTGTAAGCCCTGCAAGGCAGCAACTCTACCGCTGCGCCACTGTGCTCCGGAGCTGCTGTCTGAACCGCTGAGTTACTCCAGCCTTTTGTTTCCATCTATTGCCAAGTTAAACATATATTCTTCTACCTGCATGTAATCCATATCCCTCCATTCCTTGCATATCTATGTGGCCATCTGAAAGATTCTTAAACGCTATTATCGTACAGTATGTGCCTCCACCACCACCCCTGACAGCACATTCCAGGCCCACACCACCATGTGTAAAAACCTCCATTAAAGTTCCCCCTTCTGACCTCAAACGCAGAGCTACACAGCAGGGAAGCAAGCCTACATGACCATGGCGACAAAGTTAGCTCACATGGATAGTCCCATTTGCTTTCATTTGACCAACATGCCTGTAAATCATTATCATCCATATACCCTCGTGTCTATGACATTTCCAGCCTGGGGAAAATGTTCAGACTCTCGACCCCAACAATGCCTCTCATACTTTTTATATGCTTTATAAAGTCTTCCCTCAACCGCTGACACTCCAGAGAAAACAATATGTTTGTTCAACCTCTCTCTGTAGCTAATGTCCTCTAATCCAAGCAACATTCAGGTTAAAAGTCAGAGTGCTGGAGTAACTCAGCGGGTCAGGCAGCATCTCTGGAGAACATGGATAGGTGACGTTTCACAGAGTGCTGGAGAAACTGTCGTAAAGTGGATCCCTGAAGAAGGGTCTCGACCCGAAACGTCACCCATTCCTTTTCTCCACAGATGCTGCCTGACCCACTGAGTTACTCCAGCACTCTGTGAAGCGTCACCTATCCATGTTCTCCAGAGATGCTGCCTGACGCTGGATAGGTGCATGATGCTGGATAGGTGACGTTTCACATAGGGGATAAAAACATTTATAAACTGCTGCCAGATGAGCAAGACAAGAGCAACTATGAAGCCGAAAACACTGATTTCATTTCGAAATGATAAAGCCAGGCTCCGTTTATCAGAGACGAGGCTCTGCCTGGAAGGGAGAGGGGGGGAGG